>NC_028458.1:5945262-6106834 GCF_000263155.2 Setaria italica
TTTTCCCCCGAAAACCTTTTTTCCCCCCGTTTCCTTTTTTTCCCCCCCCCCCCCCCCCCCCCTCTCTCTCTCTCTCTCTCTCTCTCTCTGGCGCTAGGATTTGGCGCCGCCGCCCTCTCCGAGGTCCAAGGCCCCTCCCACCGCCAGATCCAGTGCCTGCGGAGGCTGTGGGACGCTCGCGAGGCGGTGCGGCGCGGCAGGCGGTCGGGGGGCGGTGCGGCCAGTTCGCGGGGCAACCGACCGGAGGAGAGAAGAAAGAGGGCGGCGGCGGGTCTGGTGCTGCGGGCTTGGTAGGCCTCGGTAGTAATCTGGGCCGAGCTGATTCCGCCTATCGGCCCATGCGACTCCCGCTAGCCTCCGCCAGCTTCGATCCTGCCGCTCGTTCTCGATCTGACGGCCTCCGTGATCTCCAGGGGGGACGGTAGATGAAATACCGACCACACCCCTGGTCGGTAACGAAGCCGCGACCACCCAGCTCCCCGTCGTCGCCGCGATCACAGGCTTCCCGCCGCCGTCGCCGACTGCTGAGCGTCTCTGCGGTGATAGAACCCCGTCCTACCGCCGCGCGCACATCAGGATCCTTCGATCTACGCTCCTAGAGCAGCTCCGGCTGGCATTGCCGCCGCGAGCAGCATGTGGACAGGACATGGCGTCGATGGATCGCCGCGCCGGCGCGTTCTCACCCACAGGTAACATCGCCGTCACACCAAACAAGAAGATTCAGTTGGCAAGGAACATCACGTTTTTGGAGCACGAGTTCTTGAGAAGAAGAAGAAGAAGAAGAAGGTGAAGTGCTATCAAAGGGCAAAACAAGACATCAATCACGGATACACTTGAAACGCACGGGCATTCTACTAATTATACTCAAGCTTCACAAACTCGATCTCACCCTTGCCTTGTTTCATGCCAGTAAACCGGACAAGGCTCTCCTGGTAAAGCACGAGGCGCAGAGAATCGTTTGGCGAGTCGCCGCCCCCGGCGATGGAGGCCACCGTCCGGAGAGTGCCGGAGTCCGGGTCGTAGACATGGGCCTCCCGCGCCGTGGTGGCGAGGAGGAGCCTCCTCTTATTGCCTCCCTGGGACTGGGAGCCCTCGTCGCCGTCGAGGTACCTGAGCAGGACGACGAGCCACGGCGTCGTCAGCCGCTCGGCCATGCGCCCCGGCGTCCGGTCGATGCGGTAGTCCAGCGACCAGCTGATCCCCATCTCGTAGTCCTGCAACTTCCATACCTCGAACAGCAAGCCGCCCACGTCGCTGCGGTGGCGGACGTCGCGCATCATGCACAAGCGCCCGTCGAGCTCTGCCAGCGTTTTCCCAACCGGTACGGCCACTTCCTCGCCGCTCTCCGAGCTCACGCCACGGTTCCACCAGAGCTGGATCTCGTGCTGTTGGTCCCCGTTGAAGTAGTACGGGACGAGGTCGGCCGTCGAGAAAGACGGCTGAGCGACACGCCGGAAGGTCTCGTCGGCGAGCGAGAAAGAGAGTATGCCGTGGGGCTTGAAAAGGTACCGTGTCCTGAAAATCCAGTGAATGCGCCCGTCCGCGAACACCGGCTAAGCATATGGGTCGATGATGTCGTCGTCGATGAAGTCGACCTGCAGCGAATGGGCGGCCGCCGGCGCCTTCCAGCCTTGGGCGTCGCCGACGGTGAGCAGCCTGGCGTGCAGTTTGCCCGACTAGATGCGCACCTTCACCACCTTAAACTCTCGAGCCGACGCGTGGAAGCCGATGCCAGCAGTGCAACCCTTTTGGTGTGACGGCGGGAGATGCAGGATGTCACCTGTGGTGTGGTTGCAAACGTAGTAGGCCGCGTCGCACGGCGTCTCGACGAGGACGAGGCCGAAGCAGGTCTTGGAGCCGATGACACTCGGGCAGTCATTGCAATTGATGATCATCTCCGCAGGCCGCCGGCTCCCGCTTGTAATTACTTGCAAGTAGGCAATGTGCGCAGGTGCCGACTGGAGGCTGGAGCAAGGCGAGCTTGGCGGCGGCGAGAGCGTGGTGCCTCTCCTGGAAGGCACGCGACGAGATCTCGGCGTCCCAGGAGCGGCAAGCGCAGCGGAGCCTCGCGAGAGACGTCGCCGGCAGGCACACGAGCACCTCCGCGACGAGGTGGTCGGGCAGCGTGACGCCACACGGCGCGGGCTCGGCCGCCTTCCTCTTCTTGGTTGCTCGCTGCCCCGTCGCTGTCGCCATCGCCATCACAGGGCCAAAGGAGCCGATCGATCGACGATCGAGGACACAAAGACGAATTCGACGTGGGGCTCTGAAATAAACAATAAGCTTTTTGGCTCTATATTTATATCCGGGTTGCCCAAATTCCAATCCACTTTTTTCCCTAAAAACTTTTTGGGCTCTAACAGAGTGCTAAAATGCAACAAGAATTAGGGGATGTTTGGATACTAAGTGCTAAACTTTAGTAGTGTCACATCGGATGTTCGGATGCTAATTAGGTGGACTAAACATGAGCTAATTATAAAACTAATTGCAGAATCCTGTGCTAATTCGCGAGATGAATCTATTAAGCCTAATTAATCCGTCATTAGCAAATGGTTAATGTAGCACCACATTGTCAAATCATGAACTAATTAGGCTTAATAGATTCGTCTCGCGAATTACACTCCATTTATGCAATTAGTTTTATAATTAGCCTATATTTAATACTTCTAATTAGCAACGAATTACACTCCATTTATGCAATTAGTTTTATAATTAGCCTATATTTAATACTTCTAATTAGCATCAAATATCCGATGTGACAGGTGTTAAATTTTATGACCCTATTGCCAAACAGCCCCTTAGTAAAGACTTTGGCCCCCCGTGTCGTCCCCGCGTGAGCGACTCGGGCGGCCCTGAAACGCGAGCCGCCGCACCTCCGCCGGCGCCTTCTCCCGCCGCACCGCTGCCAGAGAGGGCCGCAGGAAGCCTGTGCGGCTCTCGATGAGGGCAGCGGTGGGGCCATTCTCCTCCACTCCGGCTGATCTGGGCGGGCGCGGCCGCCAAAGCCACCGGCGGTGGCTCACCGGCGTGGGCGGCGTCCCGCGGTGCTGGAGCTCATCGGGCCTCGGATCCGGTGGCTGTGCGAGGCGGCGGGGCCCTTGCCGCCTGCGGCGTTCCACGTGGACGTCGCGGCCGCCGATGCCATGGCTGGCTTGCCGCGGTCCGTCATGGAGCCGGCTCTGCGGACCATGCGGCGGCAGGGTCCAGGTGGAGGTGAGCGGCGCAGGACGCGACTCCCCTCGCAAGCGGCGTGGGGCTGCGGCTTGCCTCGCGTGGACGGGCAGCGCGGGGCCGCGGCGCTCCTCGCTGGTGGCGGGCCAGTGCTGGGCCGCGGCTCGCCTTGCGGGGGCCGACTGGCTTAGGGTTAGCGCGCCTCGCGAGCGGCCTGGGTTGCGCGGAGGCCGTGAGCGGCCCGTGCGGTGGCGGCGGCGGCCGGCTCCGGCGGGCTGTGCGGGCCTCCGGTGCCCCCACGGTCGAATCCGGTAGGCCTCGGGCTGGAGGAGGCGCGCAGCAGGAGCGCGCCAACCAAGCTGAGCGGCGGCCCGAGGAGCTGGCCACGGGTGAGACCCCGGCAGATCTGGGCGGGGGATGCTGCGGCGACAGTGGCCGCGACTGGAGATGGCGGATGGTGCGCCAGGGCGCCGGCGGCTATGTGCGGGTGTGGAGACGGAGGCGCGCGGCCACAGCGACGGATGGCCGTGCGCGGGTGCCAAGGAGTGTAACATCCCGGGTGTTGAAATCGTAACTAAAACTTGATCACCATCAAATATGAGCATCATGGCACTGTTTTGGTTAAAACCTTTTATTTGTAGTTATCGTCTAAAGTCAACTTTGTAAAGCAACTCAAGTTTTTTGCAGTACAACTGTATCTTCTGTTAAGTTCTTCAAATACTAGGTATGAAATGATGAATTCATAGAATTTTTCCTAATTTTTGGGTGATGTTTGCTAGTGATAAAAATGCAGCAAAGTTTCAATTTTAACTGTTTTACTTCTCAAATTCTGGACAATCTGTTTTAGCTTTGGAGTGGGTTCAAGGTCCTTTGTGTTATTTGTGATTTTATTGTTCCAATGGGTATTTTTGGAGGATTTTTTTTATCAGTAGTAGCTTCCTCATTTGGAGGAGTAAAGATCTTTCAAGAAAAAAATCGCGGGTCCACTTGCCACTCTCTCCTTCTTCCTCCCTCCTCCCATCCCTCTAATTCCTTGTCGTTCTTCCTCCCTCCTCCCATCCCTCTAATTCCTTGTCGTGGGAGACACAACACGGTAGGAGCACGCCGCCGCCTGCGTCATACCCCGCGCGGCTCTGCGTGGTCAACCTGTAGCAAGCTCCATCAACCCGCGCATGCCCATACCACCGTCGTCCCGTCGCCAACAACTCCGCCGCGCCCATGCCGCTGACACCTTTGCCACGCCGGCGCTCGCCTCTGCCGCGCCTAGCCTCACCCTGTCGCACCTGTGCCGCCCCTGTCGCGCCTGACGCATTGGTTGCCAGAGCCTTACCGAAGACCGACAATCGCGCCTCGGTGTTATCTCCTTTCCACCCAGTCGGTCTCACCTTCCTCTTCCTCTCACTTCAACCCCATGGCCAAGGACCCAAGCAAACCGAGCCGAGCAAACCACCCCTGTCTGCCAGCCAAATTCGCCCACCAACCTCCGCCATTCTCAAATCCCCACCGCCCACCACTCCTACACCTCCCCAGCTCCATCCCCACCACCTCTTGCTTGCCGCCATGGCCCAAATCGTTGGGAACTAAAGCTCCAATGCCACCATTGCCGCCACCCACCCGAGCTCCACCCCACCGTCGAACTCTCACTTCCCGACCTCCTCTACTCCCACAAACCACCAAAACCGAACCTCAGTGAGCCCCTGACCATGAAGCTCTCACCTATTCACCTCCTTAGGCCAGTTGCCGCACTCATTCGCGAGCTTAGCGCCCCCCAACAAAGTAAAGCTAGGGTTTGAGTTTTGAGTCAAAAACTAGGGGAGCGGGTGCACCTAGATGTAGGGAGGCTCGCAGGCTAGTCACCGGGGAGGGGCGCCGCCGCCTTGCACTGGGCTCTGTCTCGAGGTAGAAGAAGGCCGAGGGTCGAGTTGCGAAAGAATAGAAAGTCCAGGAGGTTACGAGTAAAAGTTCTGGGTAAGTGTGAGGTGGAAGTTTGTTAAGGGGCTTAAGTGAAAGATTCAGGGGCTGGTTCGTAAAAGGAAGGGTGGATCTGTTGGAAAAAGTTATTTCAGAGGGATCTCTCGCAAAGGCATTTTTTCTTTTTCGGGTTTAATTTTTGTTGAAATGGCTGAAACTTTGAAAATCCGTATAAAATCATAGGAAAATAATAAAATGCGAAATAAATTTTGTTAGGTTCCTGATGCTCTTATCTACCTAGTAAAAATACTTGTTCTTGTGAAATAGATGTTTCTGTTGCTTATCAAAATGCATGTTGTTTAATCTCCTTATTGTGGAATAAATAGTTCTTGTGCTCACAAAATCCTGATAAATTCATAGTAGTATATGATAGTGTTGAAAGCCATTTTATAAAGTTTGTAGCACTAAACTGATGATAGAACTCTAGTTATAAATCATTCTTCATATCTGCAGTGTAACCATGTTTGATTTTTAGTCAATTCTGTAGTAACCAAATCCATCTTAAATTTTTGTAGTAGATTTATTGTGTAGGGAGAAAGCTCTTGTAAATCATTCATGTTCATAGACCAACAGATGCTTCCTGAACATTTATTCATGTTGAAAGCTAGTTTATTTATTAAAGATAATTGCTACTAGGATTTCTAGGCCCACAAATGAGTATTTATGCTCTTCATGAGTAGCATGATCATCCCTGAAAAATTTGCTAACAGAATCTTTATGGTTGCTTGTATGTGTCATTTATTTGGCATCTAGTATGTTATTGCTATAGTTCACTCACAAACATGTTTTACCTAGATCTGTTGCCATCATGACATGCTAAATCACTTCTTCAGGACATGGTATTCATGCCATGTTGCAACCAAAGTTACTAAAATATTATTGGCTTAGTTTGATAATGGCATGTCTCACATGAAAACTCTAGTAACCATGTTTCCTTGTGTAGATAATGTTACACTAGTATGCTCTTCCATGGTCTTTAATTGTTGTATGATTGAGTTGTTGCACAAAACTTGAAATTGCTTTGTCGTGTTTACAATTTATTCACTCACTTGCATTGCATCATGGCATACATGTAGATTCCGTAGCTGAGGACGTGGTGTACCAGATCGGGGGTGAACAAGAAGATAGGATCAACAGCAGAAGCCCGAAGACCTAGCCCAAGGTCGGAAGGGCCCGAGGCCTAGTTGACTCTAACTCTACCACTTGGAAGGCAAGCCCTGGAGCATAACCCATAATTTCAAAACTATGCAATTATCTTAAATACGTACTTACTTTTTTGCATTAAGTTACTAGGAGTTGAATGAAATCTTAGTTGCATGATCCCTAGGACTCCCAGGTTTGAAATAATAGTATGTGTAGGTCGATAGAAATGCCATGCTTAATTAAGAACGGTAGAAGTTGAGTGATTGCCTGTCGCTCGCGAGACATAGGACCTTAATTAAGGCAAGTTACTTAAGAATGAATCACTGATGAAAGAAAAGAATTGGAAATCGGGTGGAAACAAAAAATAAAGTGAAGTTAGTATTGTGGTTGCGCTCCGCCTGTGTCGATTAAGGTCCGTTGTGGCCCTGCTGATCAAGTTTGAACTGTACTATACATATGTTGAGAGTAAGAGGTTGTTGAAACTGGTAAAGCCTAGTACCTTAGGGCACGATTGCAGATTGAATTGGTCCTGTTTCCTATTTGTGTGCTAGTCAGGCTCGGGGAGATACCGGTGGGGACTAGCATTCGAGGGTCGCAGGAGTTTGCAACTGCCATCGTTCTCTAAGGGGACCGTTTGCTATATGTGGCTCGACGGGGCATGCATATATCGTGTGTATAGGTCCACCTTGCAAGGTTATAAATCCAATCGATTTGCCACCACTCTCGGTTAAGAGAACCTTGATCACTGCGTCACATCGTAGTAAGAAGTGGAATGAAAGGAAATGTGAAATGGTATTGATGTTGTTATCTAATAAATTGTTATTCCACACTGAAAAGTTTGAAAATATTGCTCACTTAGAATGGAGCTCAACCTTAAATTGGATGCTAAAACCTCAAAGTAAGGATCCACTCTTAGTTGTTTTTTGGCAAAACAAATCCCTCAGCCAAAAACCTTTCATACTAGGAGTCGGCTAAGTTTATACCATAGTCGGGTAAGTCTTGCTGAGTATTAGTATACTCAGCCTTGCTTTGTTGTTACTTTCAGGTACTTGTGATGAAATGTTAGAGTTGGTTGCCTGTTAACCTTGGGATGGTCGTCCTTTACCTGAAGGGTGGTTGGTTGAGTGGTCTCCGGCCTCGCCTTGAGGTGGTTTCATGTTGGATGACATGTGGCGGGCTACTCATGTCGTCATGTATCTGTGACGACCGAACCCAAATCTTTCGAGTTAATCTAATCCGAGTCCCTGATCCCCCTATCTCAGCTTCCCCGAGTTTAAGTGCTCACCCTCCAGTTCCGGTCCCGACCCCTCTCCGCCGGTTCCCAGCTCCGACCCCTGCCGACCCCCAACTCCCCCCTCGGATCCTTCGAAGTCTTCCCAACAGTGTCTCCCTTCAATCTGAGCAGTGGACCAACCGAGACGGACCGGTGGATCCGCAAATCTTTCCCCCAGATCTCCCGAGACAGACGCACTCGAGTAGCATGCCCGCTTCAGAGCTTCTCCGCCGCGTGGCTCAACTCTTCCGACCCCCGTCGCTCCGCCCTATCGCCGGTCGCGACCGGATGGATTCCCGCGCCCTCTTCCCCAATCGTAGCGGAAGCCCCCTTCAACCCTTTCTGCAGCGCCTCGCAGCTCGCGCCCATCATCACCTCGCCGGACCCCCGGCTGCAAGGCTCGATGCCTCCCGGCTTTTCCGCCGCCTCTCCACAGTCGCGCCACCCCAGATGCGCTACGCGACGATTCCTCCTCCGTCAACCCCAACCCCGGCCGTGACAGCTCCTTTTCCGCCTTGCCAGAGCTGTGCCCCGACAGACTGTTGCTTCGCGCTCGCCCGCGCAGCCGCAGCCCGCCTGTCTTCTCACCTGTGCAACCTCGCTCACAGCGCCGTTCCCCCTGTCACACCCATCAGATTCGCCGCACGACGACGCCCGCCTCCGCCAAATCTCAACCACCGGCAAAACCGCGCCTGTGCCACCCTGTCTCTGGTGTCCAATGGCCGAAGGTGTCATCCCCGAAGTCCTGTTCCGCCGACCCGCTGCTCAATCGCCGCCATGGTAGCGCACTCCATCGCTTCTTCCCGGTCTTCGTGCTGCTCCAGCTCTCTCTCTCTCTCTCTCTCTCTCTCTCTCTATCTATCTATCTCTCTCCCCGCGCAGCTATAAAAGGGGATGCCAGAGTCCCACCGGAGTCCCCTTCGCCATTGTTGCCTTACCGCCATTCCTCTACTTCGTGCTCAAGCGCTGCCGCCTATGTTCTTGAGGAACTCTCCTCTCCGCTCAACACCCGCCTTTCCCAATCCACCCAGTCGCTTGCTCCTCCGCGCTGTGCTAAAGCTTGCTTGTTGTCCACAAGAAGCACCGCCGCCGCCGGAGCACCGCCGGACGTCGCCGCTGCCCAAGTCTTAGTGCTTCAGTCCTTCCACCCAAGTCTGCCCCTTCCCGACCCTAAGCTTCACCTGTAAACCGAAGGTTTGCTGCCGACCCTTCTCCGCCTCGCCTGACTCTATCCGATCGTCCGACCCCTTTTCCGCCTCGCCCGACCCTATCCGTTCGTCCGACCCCTTTCTCCGTCTCGCCCGACCCTGTCTGTTTCGCCGACCCTTTTTCCGCCTCGCCCGAGGGCTCGGTTGTATCCTTTTCCTTGACCCGAGGGTGTATGTGTAAAGATCGGGAACTTCTCTGCGTTAAGTCTGAGGACCCCCCAGCACAACTACCCCTCTAGTCTAAGGGTTAGATCATAAGTTTCTTCCCATCCGACCCTTTTATCTTGCTCTCCACCAACTCAAGTACACTTCCCCACCTTTTCTGTAGCTTTGCTACCAGTGTCCGAGCTTTAACTTGCAAGTGTTGCTGTTGAAATAACTGTCTAAGTGCTAACTCCTGCATTTGCATTCGTGTAGAGTTGCATCTCGCCGACGGCGTCTACGAGCTGTACCCGGCGCCAGAAGCCGAAGCCATCCCAACAGAATACCCGTTCCCTTCCTCCTCGCTTGAAGGCAAGCCCCGGAGCATGAACCCCAGTTTCCCAAACTTGCGCATGCCTTCTTCTTCATGTTTGTGTATTTACGTATAGGAGTTGTTTGCAACCATAGATGCATGGCATAGTCCCTTGATCTGAACACTAGCTGTTGGACCGAGTAGTTGCTATGCTTAAATAGGAAGCGGTAAAAGTCGAGTGATTTCTGTCACTCGCGAGTTGTAGGAGTTGGTTGTTCTCCTTCTGTCACAACTATAAGGATGATGGACGGGGCAGGGTTCTGGTTAACTTTTGGTGGTCGGCTGATCGTCCCGTCTGTCTATGAAATCTGTTAAGGCCCGACAGTGGTGGTGTTCGTGATCAAGTATTTGAAAGTACTAACCTCATACTCAGTATGGGATGAGGAAGCCTAGTACCGGATTGAACCTAGACGTGAGCGGTCGCCCCATTGTCCTTGGAACGGAGTTCCCCTGCGGCCGCACGTGGTGGCAAGTGTGTGTTGGAGGTATGCCCTAGAGGCAATCATAGAGATGATGATATTCCATTTGTATCCATGATTTGTATATTGTGTTTATTGAATATCCATTAAAGGCTACTTGAATTGATTTGCAATTATGTGAATTGTATGTGAAACTCTTTACTTGTATGGTTATTCTAAAGTTGTCCCTAGTCGGAGTTCATGTGAGGACACACATGAATATTAGACTAGCACATGTGTTAGCTGATGACTATGTTTCACAAGTCATGGACATGGAGATGTTGAACTAATAATGTGGGCACATGTGGAGACATGTGCTAGGACTGACCCAACATGAGAAGTAGTTCTCTCTTTAAACAACATATACGCTTTGTCCTTAGACCTGAGATTGTCGCATGTATTCAAGATGTGGATCGACCTACTTAGGGGCTATCAAACGCTACACCGTAACAGGGTAGTTATAAAGGTAGCTTTCGGGTTTGTCAAGAAGCATGCTATGAGACATGGTCAATCAAGATGGGATTTGCCCCTCTCTGATTGAGAGTGATATCTTTGGGCCCCTCGAGTGATCGGATCCGAAAATGCATGGCCATGCTACGTATGGTTAAGAGTTAACCTACAAAGGGATTCCGAATCACAGGATTGAGAAAGAGCGGTCGGCTTGAAGCTAGACCAAATATCGTGAGGCAAAGGGAATAGCATGTATATTATGTTGTGATGGTTCGTCTGATATGATCTTCGTGTGCGTATAGGAGTTGGCACGTCTTGCTAGAGGCCGCTACCGACTATTGGGCCGAGTAGGAGTACTCGGGCCATGTCTATATGTATCCGAACCCATAGGGTCACACACTTAAGGGGCTGGAAGCCCAATTCGGATGTGATCCGAGTTGGATTAGGTTTAGAAGTACTAATGGGCCTCGGACCCAGAGGCCCGTTAGGAACCTCTATAAATAGAGGGGTGGGGGCGCCCTAGGGTTTACACCTTTTTGGTGAAACACATCTGCCGCGCCTCCCACGCCCTCGCCTGTTGCAACTTGCGGATCTAGCAGTCCGGTTTGCGACGCTTCCTCCCTGCACGTGTGGATACCTTGGAGGTGTTGCGCCTGCAGCACTTGGACGAGCCGCCGACGAGCCACGTCGAGCCGCCGACGAGCCGCGGCACGAGGGCGATCTTGCTGCACGTGGACGAGCTGCTGAGGAGCTGCTGGACGTTGACGTGATCGACTACGTACGACTACGTTGATCGTCTTCACTGCATCGACGCAAATGTACATCTTCCGCACCAGTAGTGCATCGAGTGGTAATCCCGTGATCCTTATACTGCAATTCTTCCTGGTTTTACGCGGTGGAAATTTTGATTTGCGCTAGTGTAGCGTACCTTGTATCCCAACAGTGTGGTCACAGAACGGCAGAGGCCGGGTCTGTGGAACCTTGCACCAAAGGAAATGGGCCCGACACGGGTTAGGGAATTGATGGGGAAGGCCGACACAGGAAGCGACCCTCGGTGGTGCGCGGATGTCGTGAGGTTAGGTTCACCATGCATGGTTAAAGAACTCGAATTGATTCGTCTGCCTCTCACAGTTTGAGACTGCTTGATCGCTATGCTACACTGAGTAATAAAGGAATCTGATGATGACATGATCTTGTTGATGTTATATATCCTTTGGTTGGATCTTGTTGCTTAGAAGTAAGTTGCCAACTTAGACCGGTTAATGAACCTAGAATCTGAGCTAAAACCTTGAAGATAAGGATCTACTTAGTGATTTTGGTAAACAAACCCCTCAGCCAAAGAGCCTTGCATGTCTAGAAGAGGTGGAGTAGTTTTACTCCCGATCGGTTAAGTCTTGTTGAGCTTAGTAGCTCAGCCTTGTTGTGGCTTTTTCTTTTTCAGGTGAAGTCGCAGCTCCTGAGTCTGCTCCTGTTGGCACTTGGCCGCCCCAACTCCCTCCGGGTTGGACGGTCGAGTGGGATCCCTCCTTGGACGGCGAGGAAAGGGATCACTGATGTCTTGGCTGGCCTCACCAAGGACGTCCGACCCCGGCGCTAGCTTCCGCTGTTTTAACTTTCCGCTGCTTTTGAACCTTGTAAAACTATGATGATTGTTTGTTGTTGAACTAAATGGTCAAATTGTTTAACTCAGTGGACTTGTTGTATTCTCTGGAACCGCTCACCTTCGTGTGAGTTTGCTAACTCGGTCCTGTTAAAGTGGTTAAATCGGATGAAATCCGACGGCACTTCGTGTTAACTTGGCTAAGGCATGAGCGTCGCATGTCAGGCGACTTAACCATGTTTTAATCAAGCTAATCCGAGGTGGTTCCACCACAGCATCTTTATTCTCGCTTTATCATTTAGACTTCCACTATATTTTATTTCAAGAACTCCGACTTGTAATATTTTATGAATTTCAAACTCGGTTTGTAAATTAATTAAGAACTATGTGTTTGTAACCTAAAATACCATGTTGTATCATCTGCGCTCACCTTCGAGTGAGACTTGTTGCATGTTGTTTCGATTGAGATATTCAGTGGTTGCATCGAGTTTCACCCGACGGACTGTCAGATTACACCGTTTTAACTATGTATGGCCAGATTAACCATTAAGATGATGGTTAGCACACTTAAGCCGGTTTAATTTGAGCGTTTCCACCACAGCTAGTATCAGAGCCAAAACATGCAATGGATGATGTTAACAAGACTATTTTGGGGCTTTCAAAACTTAAAAAATGAATTTTGAGTCCTTAAAATGCGTTGCTTACGCTAATGTATTAAGAAGATAGCACGTAAGCCCTAGGGATTAATGGATTGATGTTATTAAGGTGGCTACTATTATAACCGACTTCCAGCACATTTACTTTCTATCAAAACTTACTTTCTTGCACAATAATGACCCTCTTTGTTGGTGAGATGTGATCCAAACGCTATGCTCAAGCAGTGGCTTACTTGAGCATGGCATGTATAGCAATATACGAGGTATAAAGATCATGTTGGTATAGCAAGTGAGACGTACAACTGTCCCATAAGGCATTTTATACGGGAAGTGAATACGTTACCATGGTAACGTATGAAGCACTGCCCATTCAGTGTTAAATGTTTGGGTGCCATCACTATAGTGGATGGTAATGTATGTGCTAATATGTGGGTAACTACATATGCGTTACCCATGTGGCGTAGGACACATGGGGGCCATTCATGAGTGCTAGCACGAAGGGTCCAGAAATGTGTATATTCTGTCATCGTCCGCAGGTACACTAACCACGATTGTGTAAATTAAGACAAGGTATAATTCGACTAACTATTATAGGGTCCGGTGGTGGTGCATCAGGGTGGCGAGTGCAGCGGAGGTAGAGGCATGGAGGCGTGGCGGCGGCGCCGCCCCGGATAGGCTACCATGGCTATGGTCCGAGGATGCCAAGCCGTGTGGGCGTAGTGAGGGGTTGGGATGCTCCGGGCGAAAGCCCTCGCCGACGTCTTGTTGGTGGAGATGACGGCAGCGCCCTAGGGTGTCGTTTTCCCCATTAGGGGCATCATGTTTCAAGCTACAACCCGGCTGCACGGGGTTCTCTGGGTGAAAACCCTAGACGAGCGACGACGACACCATTAGCGTCATGCCCTCCTTGGAGGCGTTGTCTCTAGAGATCCAACCTGGCTTAAGGCATTACCGGTTCATTGGTCATGGGTGACAGCAGCTGGTGACGGCAATTCCGCCACTTGGCAAGCTGGACGAGTGTTACCAAGCACACATGAAGGTCATTGCAGTTATGGTGGTGGCTAGGGGTTGTCGCACATTGTCGGATTTGGCTGCTTGCAGCGGACCACGGCGGCTGACGTTGCTTGGCAACAGTCAGTGCAGTGTGGGACTACGTCGGAGGACGACGCTTGCGGCAACGACATTGTGGGACGGCTTGGCTTGCAGCGGACTACAGCGGACTGCAGCGGGTTTCTCAGCTTAGCTGGGCTAATCCGGTGCGGTACATTGTCATAAGACGGCGCAAGCGACTTTGGCTTCCTGACACGACGGCGAAGGCCAAGTGTGTGGGTGAAGCAACGAGGTGAAGTCGATCAGCGGCGGTGGCTTGGCTGATCGATGGAGATCTGGGGGAGTGGGGCAACATTGCTCACCACCCTGAAGGCAACTACAGAAATGGATCCGTGACATGGAGTACTGTGGTGGGCGTGGCGAGGTCCCCGCGCACGGTGTTTCTTCGAGACGACGAGAGCGAGGTGGAGTCCAACAGCGGATGTGGCGAGGCCCCCGTGCGTTGTGTTATCGTGGTGGCAATTGCGAGACAGCCTACGAGAGGTCCGAATTTGATGATATCACTCTGTCAGGTGGCAGCGACACTACGGTGGAGGGTCCTGCATGGCGGTGGCTCTCTCGTTGTGGTGCAGTCCGCTTCTTTCGGTTCCCTGTCGGCGCAGGGTCACATCTGTAGGTTTTCAGTGACTATATGAGGCGTGAATGTTGGTGAGTACCGCGGTAAGACTTCGGTTCTGCTACCATCGTCATGTGTTGAGTTCGGCGCGTGTTGATATCCCGATCCAACCGGTCGATGTGTTGTTATGTTGAGATGGTTGCGTGGGCATGTTGCGGCATGCATTGATGACCAATCCAACCTGTCGGCGTTTTTTTGTTTTTTTCCTTTGTTGTTTTCACTCAGTCTGGACTTCATCTTCTTTTTAATATAATCGGCAACTCTCCTGCCTGGTTCGTTTTGAAAAAAAAAAGTAAAGACTTTGGCTAGGTGAAATGACAAAGATATGGGAATGGAACTACTCATGTGCCACTTGTTTACAAAACCAATCTGTATTTTTGAAGTCGAAACAAGTTGCATGATGAGGTCTTGTGTTGTAAATTACATAAATCAACTGATTACGGTGGTCATCCAGCTTCACGGCAAAAGAAGAAAGAGAAAACAACAGATATTTAGGAAGTGAATTGTTATTAAAACATAAAGACAGTATGGACATATATGAGGAAACATTTCCTGGATATTGATCTAAGGACAGTTTACTTGATCCTCTTTCTCGAAGTTGAGGATTACTGCTCAGCTTGCCTTGAATGTTTCAAATTCTTTGTGGGTTTATCATCGTCCTTTGACTGCTTCGAAGATGGGTCCTTGGCATACCGGCAATGTTCCGCATAATACAAAAGATTATGATCTTGATATGCTACTCCAACTACTTCCTGTGTAGCTCTCCATTGGATATTAACCTTGTGTGCGAATCTTGTACATGAGTAGCCATCACGGTCCAACTGACCTTCTGACGTGAGATTATTAAAATATGCAATGCATACTTGGAACATTGTAGAAGATTGTGAAGATCTCAAGAGATTAACTTTGCCATGTATAAGGATAAGATCATGGCAAGGTAAAAAGGTTCTAGAAAATTGGAGAGAATGGATGAGCCATAGTTGCCATGCTTCATGGCGAAGTGTAGAATACTATAGAACTAGATATTTTAGCCTGGTAGAAATATAAAAAACTAGATAAGGATGGAAAGGGTTCTAGAGTTAGGATATTTTGTATGGAAGAGTGTGAAAGTTGCCACATTGCAACACCACAATGATCATGAGCACCTATAAATAGAGGTGATTCCCTCCCTCCTACCCGTACCATGGCATAGAGTGGCATATAAGCCATAAGTGAAGAGATGGCAAGATTGTCATGTAGTGTTATGGTGTTATGGTAGGGTAGCCACATAAAGAGTGTAAGAGTGAGTATTGTATCAAGTTGTGAGTAGGTGAATAAAATATTTGGGTTCTTTTGTAGAGAGTTGGTCTCCCGTGTTGGTGTTGGTGTGAAGGTTTTCTTAGAGTAGTATGTGTATAAGGTCCACAGAAGAAATAGTATCACACCACTTTATTTTGATCATTTTGCCTCACAATTTGCACTGGATTTCTTCCAAGATTAACTTGCACATCAGGCACAACTCCAGAAGAGGTGTCATCACTGTTATGAGTATCAGTAAATATTGACTCATTACTATTTATCTCCCCTTGGCCAATGTCATAAAGATGATATGGTAAAAGTAAAATTTCTTGCTTAAGTCGTGCGCCTGCATTCTCATACAGGCATGCAGTGATATTTTGGTTTGGAAAGGGATGCCGATCTATGTATGAGTTTTGTTTGTTTTTTCTCTCGACTTTCAAGCCTCGTCCATAGAGGTGGCTGGATACAAAGGACAGCATGTAGTCTTTTTCACTCGACCTTCAAGCATCGTCCATGAAGGTTCAGCGTTTGTACAACCCATGGATGTTGTTTAACGCGGGGCCCGAGTACCTTAGTGAGAGGCAGAAGAAGTACCAGCGTACATTGCGCGACATCAGCAAGCTATCCCATAGTCTTGTGAAGCGAGTTGCTTTTCTCCTCGACACCCAGCCAGGCACACCGCTGTTTAAGGTATTGTGAGTTTTGTATTAGCCTTTGATGCGGTATATCGTATATTTGACATCTTTACTTGTCTATCTAGAATCTAATTGCTCGTCCCAAAACTGCAGCTGTCGCGTACCTCTTCTGGGGAGCAGCGGAGACTAACGCGTACGCAACTGTTGGTTCTTCTCTAATCAAAGCGTTGGATGATCTACCCTTGAGTACCGGTTGGCTCAACCGATACTGAAGGGAACCCTTTAGTACCGAATTTCCAGTACCAATTACAAAACCGATACTAAAGGGGTTGCCAACCGATACTAATGATGTTTTCCCTACCAGTGATGATGCATATCTACCAAAAGTTATGGGACAGAGAAAAGCTCGGCAAAGGAATACTTGCCTGCTTGAAGATGGGCTGGTCTTCCTCAAAGCTCTTGAACATCTACACGTACATGTACAATCAAACAGATGCAGAATAGAAGAAGTCACTACCGGAGAACTGACCTTCCATCTAGCCCCTTTAGTCCCAATTAATATTGGACCCATGACTAAAGTGGCTTTAGTTTCGGATCAAAAATGTGCCACCGAAGACCACCGCGGGGAAGGGATTTAGTCCTGGTTGTAAATACTAACCAAGACTAAAGCCCCCTTTTAGTCCCGGTTGTAATAGCTCCAAAAAAATCCTACCGACGCTCCCCCTTTTGTCCTGGTTGTAATTTCCAACCAGGGCAAAAGACCGCTCGTCCCACGCTTCACGCATGCAGGCGCCTCCCACCTTATCCTCTTGCGCGTTGCCTCCCACTCGAAGCTTCCTCTCCTCCTTTCTCCTCTCCACCCGAAGCAGAGCTGCCCCTCCCCTTCTGCTGACCCTTCCCTTCCCCCTCTGCTCGCCCCTCACTGGCAGTGAGGAGCGGCAGCGGGGCGGCGGCGGGTGCGGGTGGGCCGGCGACAGGCGGAGTGGAGGCAGAGCGGTGGCGAGGCGGAGGCGGGCGGGCGCGGGTGGGCGTGGGAGGAGGCGAGGTGGCGGTGGGCGATCGGCGCGGATGGGCCTTTTTTTATTTTTTTGAAACTTTTTAGTCTTGGTTGATAACACCAATCAAGACTAAAGGGGGTCTTTAGTCCCAGATCAAAGGACCTCCTTTCGTCTCAAAAATTTAGTCTTGGATGAATTTTTGGAATCTTTGACTCCTACCAACCAGGACTAATGCCGCGTTTTCCTTCAGACTCAGAACTAAACAACAATAAGAACGTATTTCGATTTCGACGCCAACACTGTCAGTTCGGTTTCTAGGGTCCAGAAGGGGAGGAGAAGATGACTCAATTATACTACTTCCCTAGGCGATCTAGGATGATTTCCTAAGATGGCAATGCAGAAAAGCAAATGGTGTGCCGGCCACGGCCAGCTCCACGGCGGCGGCGTGTACGGACGTCAATAGGCATCATGTATTGAGCGACGGGTGAGCAATGTAGCTGGCGTGAACGCATGCACCTGGAGCGGCGGTAGTCCGGCGGAATCCGTCCAATCAGAAGGAGAGTCGTCGGGGCGCCGCTGAATTCTGACAGTCGTCGAGCACATGATTTACAAAGACCTTGGAGTGAACTTAACGTCGATCGATACTCACGAAATTCAAGTGAATCAGCTCGCTGGCCTTTCTAAACAACACTCCGCCCGCGGACAATGATCAAAAGTGTTGGAGTTTGCCATGATCTCTGCGAATCTCTTAGGCTAATCCCAGTGGGAGTTTCATAGAGGTTTCATGTACATTAAATACAGTGACACATCAGCATATGTGATGACATGGCATGATAGTTATGAAGTGAGAGAGGGAAGGAGTTTCATCAGGATGAAACTGTGTATACACTGTTTCCAAGACTATGAAACTTGCATTGGGGGCTATAAAGTTTCATTTCATCTAACCATATCCAATCACATGCCTCACAATTAAATGTCATGGTCATCCTATGAAATCGTGAAATGAAACTATGCACTGAGACTCTCCGTTTCATTCATGAGAATACACCTCATGGGATGATGTGGCATCCTTGGAAACAGTACGATGAAACCTTGCACTGGGACTAGTCTTATGGTCATCCAGTGAGGCAGTGAGGCGGGAAATTTTGAAGGCCAATGATTCCGTTCAGTGCACAACTCGTCTGCTCTCCGGCACTGGCTTTGCCCCGTGCATTCCGCCAAGGCCACAGGAAGACAACAGTTTCCAGCCTCCAAATTCAGAATGCGTTATACCACTTGCTGTGCAGAATTTAGCCCCACCCACGAGTTCCAACCCAACTTGTTCACAAATTCATAGACTGCCAGAATTTCCTTACCGTGGTGTCTTGCACTTGACGAAGCAATGGCCACCTTTCTTATCAAAACGCTCTCGGCTGATTCAATTTTTTTCGCTTTCTGCGAAGACTGCGACAAATTGTGCAGATGGGCAGTCTTGCAGAGATCAACTTGACAATACCAGGTATGGAAACTAAACTGGACAGCATTAACCGGACACCCTCAAATACTAGGCTGGACAGTGCCATTTGTGTCCACCGCTTGCTGGGAAGAGCATGGATCACGTATAACATCATGTAAAACATGAACTTTGCCACTTGCAGACTAGGCTTTGCTTTCCCGAAAAGATATCGATGATTGATGTCAAAGAGTCCGCCTCTATCTACTTGGATATTAACAGGAGATTATTCCAAACAAAAAAGAGGAAGAAACAAAAAAAAATTCTTTGAGAGAAAAGCAGAAACAAAAGAATTAGTGGGCCAATGAACAAATGGGCCAACAAACAAAACCAGCCCAATGCTGTGCACTCCACGCGCGCACCTTCGCCTACCGGCCAACCGTGCTCCTCTCCACAGCCACAGCCGCGCCGCCTTCTCCGTCCGAGCTCCTCTTCTCCGCCGATTCGTGCGCGTCCAGCTCTGGTGGGTAGTGGTAGCGGCCGGCGACGAGGTGGGTCCTCCTCTTCCTGCTCCTCCTCCCTCTCTCGGATTGAAGCATGTGGTGGCTGGGTTAGGGAGGGTTAGGGTTTCGGGTTCGGGATTGTCCGGCGAGGGCTCCATGGCCGGCGGCTTAGAGGAGCGTCAGGCGGCGGCGGTGGATCGAGGGTGGCGAGGCGAGGGGGCCGACGGCGGGGGCGAGCGGCTTCCTCAGTTAGTGGCGAGGGCGCCTTGTGGGTGGCACCATTGCCGGCGGCCGGGGCAGTGCAGGCGTTAGTAAAGTCCCAGAAATATGTCTGGAATAATGTGTTATACTGTTATACAATTAGTTGGCTGACATGTTTAAAGATAATATCGCTACTTGAGAGATTGCTCGTGGCTGTTAATTAGTGCATTTGGTGGTTGGTTATTAAATTTCTGGGCTTCTTGATATTCACTTGGTACTTCTATACTAATAGTGTTGTTCCTCAGTATTGTTCAGAAGGCAACAAAAATCTTAACTCTCATTTTTTGCATTAATACATCTCAGTGTGATTCCCAACTTGCTGTATTAATCTATTGGCAAAAGGTGAAAACTGTATGTTGGATGAACTTTCATGGAGTGCTACTTTGCAAATTTTGGCCAGTGATCAGAGTTGATCCAGCTTCACCGGCTGCTGGCCATGCTGTTGCAATTCTTGGTGCAGTGGAAGCTGCTGGTCCATCATATTTTTCTCATTCTACTAATCGCAACAGTGCAGCTCTGTCTTTCAATGGGTTGTCTTTCCTAATATGTTCATTTACTTCCTTTCATAGAGAAAGAAATGTGTTTTTTCTGAATACGCGAGGGCGCTGCGCATCAGCAAGAAAATGTGTTGTTGTAGCTTTATATCACCACTGTATCGGTTGAAGCCATGTACGCTCATTAGTTATTTTGCTGACATGCATAATTGATCTTTGATTATAATTTAGCATGATCCTCGGAACAAAAGGAGAGGATATTTTCTGGTTATATTGTCTTTCTCTGTTATCGCAATAGAAAATCTGTAATGGGCTCAATTACTTAAGTTGTACTGCTTCAAAACATATACTGAATTCCCTGTTGGAATGGTCCAAGAAGTTAGTTTTATTTTGCGTGACTGGGGCACAGGGCATCATATTGCAGATTAATACATGTGCTATAATCCTTTTGCTAGAAATACTGTATGTATGTTTCCTTTCATGTTGTTTTTGCACCATGTTTCTGATAGATATGTATGCTACTGCATCGTAAATTTCTTACCCATGTCAACACTAATTTGCTTCAGTTTTTTTTCTCTGGCTATATTGCTTCATGGTTTCATGACAAAGCTATTTTTTTACCATTTCCAGGTGCCAGTGTATTTGCAAACAGTGACCAAAAAGTTGTGCTTTGCTCTGCCGTGGAGTCATGGCAGCAAAGATACGTGTCGTGATGAAGTCTTTTACGAGCCAAAGCAACAAAGTCTCGGGGCTTTTGCCATACACAAAGAAGGTTGGATTGCCTGAATCCCGAGCCTTATTTACTGTGTTGCGGTCACCTCATATTGACAAGAAGTCCAGGGAGCAATTTTCCATGCATATCAAGAAACAGTTTGTGGAACAGAAAGCTGAAATGCATGAGCTGCACAAGAAGTTGTTCTGGTTAAAACGTCTGCGTATACCTGGGGCTCAGTATGAAGTCCAAATTTCTTTCAAGACACGGCTGGATAAGGGGAGCCTAAAGTCCCTAGCTTCTTGATGGCTCCTAAATCTTTCTTACCATCCCTTCAGTTTGAAGTGGACTGCTATTATGTGTTTCGTTGTGGAGATTGTCAAGCAGAACTTGCATCCATCAACATTTCATATGAAGAACTGCTGTATTTGATGAATTTCCAGAAATGCAGCTGCTATTTATTCAGTGCTTAGAAATCATGAAACTGCAACATGATGTAATGCTATAAATATGCTTGATTGTCGAAGCATTGTGTGGTACTGTTTGCAGTGCAGCTCAAGCAGTCATCATGTTCCAACCCTATTTATTTTTCAACTAATGTTTTATCTTTGTCTATTCCTTCCATTATATATTCTCGGGAATCCCCCTACAATAAAGAAAGGGAAAAATGCAGTAAGGATTCTGTGGCAGGCTGGCAGCAATATGCAGATATAAACTATCCTCCATGTATGATATTCATGCAAACATCAATATTTTTTTGTCAAAAAATGAACATTGATCAAAATGAAAAAAAATAGAAAAATAGTAAATTGGTAAGCTGATTCGGCTAAATCAGTAGGAATGCTAGGAAAGTTGCCCTGACTGAACGCAGTAGAAACAGGTGGATAAACCTGCAAATTACAGCATTTATAGTTGAACACTAACTCGTTGCATATCATTTTTCAGTTTAAAAAAAATATCACACGCTATATAGCTCGTGCTGGCTATGATTTATGAATTTCGCCTTTTGAGTTGTGCCTTTAAATTCGTTATGATCGAGCTATCTCAGTTTGCTTGCAAGAATGGTAGATGAGATTCAGAAAACAGATGGTAACGTCGTCAGGAGGCGCTGTTCTGGTTGTTGCTTGCGAGGACAAATGGTCCTGAAGGAACATGATTGCGCTCCATTGGTTTCTGTTTATTTTCTCCAAATGCATAGCTTGTGTACATATACTCCTGTATTCTCTAATTCACTCTCAGAGTCTCAGGAAACTAAATGCACGTTATATGAACACTCGCTCTTGTGCCTCTGCCTTTTACCGTTCCACGACGGAATAAGGACGCCATCTTTCACTATTGGTCCTAACTTTCCATTCTCGGCCTTTGATGCAGGGGCAAAAGCGAATCCAGTGTGTTGTTAGGGCACGTACAGCAGTTTAAACAACAGCTGTCTGTGAACAATGCCACATCACACACAGCAGCTAAAAAGACAGCTTGTACAGTGAGTCGTCTATTTAGCTGTCTGCAATCTATTTAATTCATTTATACAATTGGTAATCAAGTATACATTTAATCTTTGTAGCTATTTTGGTGCCATGGTACAATGTGTTATGTCAATGAGATTCACTAGCAATAATCGTCGTGTCATTTATGCTTTTGTTAAAATAAATTAGCATTTTAAAATTTACTACATGAATTTTCGCATGAGTATTGTGAAATTGTTTAACTACTGGTCAGCCGTATTAACCTGAGCCCTGAGGTCAGTAAAAAGCAAAGAAAACATGATCAGCAGTTGCAGTAGATGCAACCTACAATATTCAGCTTTCAATTGCGAGTCAAGACTCGAGACATGGCATCTGTAATCATGTCACTGTATCCTTCGTGTTAAAAAAAATGAACACGCCACTGAATGATTGGCTAGTATCCTGTAAATGGAACATGGAAGCAGTACTGCTTCAGAACAAACACTAATGTATCAGAGTATACTGGTAAAACCAAAATAAGTATAGATCAGTGCGCCTGGAAAGCTCGAGGCCTTCGTTTTCATGGCGTCCTGGTCGTCCCAAAACAAAGGGAAGAGAGGGGTCCGTGCCCTTCCGCAGCTGTGCCGCCGCCTTGCCCTTTTCGCTCCCCTGCTGACGCCGTCCCCTTCCGCGCATGCGCCGCAGCGGCCCTCGCTCCCACGCCACTGCTGCATCAAACAGCTCACGCGCCGCCGCCGCTTGCTTCTCTTCTTGACCCGCATGGTGCTCTTACTGCAGATGTTGGGTTCCTGTGGCTTTTGAGGTAGGGTCAGAGGTGGGGGATCTGGGGGAAGGGAGAAATGGCGCGAGCGGGATGATTTTGCTGCCATCTCGTGGGAAAATCCCGCTCACGCGCATGGGATCTGTAGCGCCGGCGGTGACTCGCAGCGCTCCGTACAACGCGCGGCGTGAGCAGGCGACTTGCTTCGGAGCACGCGTCCAGGCCGTCGACGAACGAGACGCCGTCTCTCTCGTCTAGGGGGGTGTTTGTGAGCACTCCACTTCATGAAAAATTGCTCCATTCCACCAACTTCAAAAATTTCATAGCTAAACACGTCTAGCTCCAGCAACTCCGGCTCCAGGAAAAAAGGTGGAGCAGGGGTAGATACATGTTTTTTGTGAAGTACCTCAAGAGGTGCTCCAAAAATCCTCTTTATAGACCTCCTCGTGGAGTTGATGGGTATTTAACCACCACTGCCACTCGTTACACAACGTAACGGTTCGCGAAATAAAAAAGGCTCCCGTCGCGCCGGCCGGCCATGCCTGTCGCGCCGCTCCCGCCCGTTGCGCCCTGCGCCGCCCGGCGCCGCGCGTCGCCCGCCCCGGCCCGCCGCCCGCCGCCCGCCCTCACCTGCCGCGGCCCGCGCCGCCCGCCCGCCCCCGCTTGCCGCGCCGCCGCGGCCTGCCGCGCGCCGCCCGCCGGTCCTACGCGGCCTGCCTGCTCGAATGAAGAAAATCGATCCCAACCAGAAAGGAAGAGAAGGGGAGAAGTAAAGGACACTGATAAGTGGGACCTATTCACATGGGTATAATGGACTTTACACAGCAAGATCTTCTATTTCCGGAGCTGGATCTATACATTTTCCCAAACATGTGGACAACTCTGATATTTTTTTGGAGTCGGTGGAGTGGAGCTGCAATGCGGTGGAGTTGGTGGAGTGGAGCTCAAAAATTTGGAGTGGAGTGCTCCCAAAATGATGTACACGGAGGACTAATCTGCTGATGTGGCGGTAAAATGACGAGGGCCGGCTGTGCGTTGTACGTGCTACAATTTGGTAAGCATGAGACACCCACGAAGTACTCAAGAGCCGTGAGAATTTGTTCCGGCTCCAGCCTCACCGTCGCGGCGCTCTGCGTCGCGTCGCACCTCATCACAGCACGGACACGCCCGGCGACAACACCCCTCCTTGGACGAAAACCTTGACACCTGAAGGCACCCACCGTCCACGCCCCGCCCGTCGAAAGTCACCGCGCCGTCGACTTCTCGCTCCACCGCCGCACCACGTCCGACGTGGACGCCGTCGCGTTCCTGGGTGCGGCGGCGCGCGCTCCCGAGAGCACACGCACTGTGCGACGGAACGCCATGGAGGCCCGGCCACCTACAGGCTGCAGCCACGCCTGTCGCACTGCGGACTGCGGAGGGCAGAGCACCGACGCAACGGGGCAGATAGAGGCTGCGGTGCATGGTGGCGGCGCAGGCAGAGGCGGATG
Organism: Setaria italica; assembly: GCF_000263155.2. NCBI lineage: Eukaryota > Viridiplantae > Streptophyta > Magnoliopsida > Poales > Poaceae > Setaria > Setaria italica. The sequence goes on from NC_028458.1 coordinate 5,969,459, forward strand.
GCTCGCCGGCGCTCTTCCTGGCCTCGCTTGCTGGCTCCCGGCTCGCCGCGGCGGGCGGCTTTGTTCGCCGCACACGAGACACGACAAACCGGGGTCCGGCGGTGGACAGTATTTCATTTACCGTCCACCCTCTGGGCAGCGGCCGTTCAATCCGCATCCCACGGTCAGTTTACACCCGATACGCCCCTAGCGAGCATATTGGATGCATTTTATTCTTCTCCTGGACCTAGATCCTGAATCCCATCTACCAATTCTCCCTCACCAGTCAACAACACCCCGCCGATCGATTCCATCCCGCCGTTAGCCATGGGCGCGGCCACCAGGCGGCCTTCGTCCGCCTTCATGGTCTTCGAGGGCATCGTGCCAGTCCACGGCCTCGCCGTCAACCCGGGGAGAGAGTGGGCGACCGTCACGCCGGGGGAGGAGTGGGCAGCCATCAGGTGCGCCAGCAAGAATGCCTACGGCTGCGGGGCGCTAGGCCAGCAGCTGGCGGAAGGCCTCACGCTCTACGTGCGCCGCGCCGGCGCCACCCACCCGGACGGCCGGACCTCACCTCGTCCCTGTCCACCCACTACCAGGAAGCGGGAAGCTCCTGACGGCCAGCATTCCTGACGGTCCACTGTCAGGAACTCACCGACAGGAGCCCATAGTCAGGAAAGGTCCATTTCTCCTGTCGGTTGGGCGACAGGAATCATTTCTTGACAGCAGTTCCTGACGGCCGTCCCGAGGGAGCTCCCGGACAAAATGTTGAGCAATTCCTGACGGTTATAATATACACATGCAGATCGGCACCAGTAACAATTTCTCAGCTTCACCAAAATCAATACCTGATAGTTCACAAGAACTATTTGTTCATACACATCAGATTGAAATCCATCAAGCTATTGGAGTTCTCCACTAAATCCACATCCTTTGATATAAAGAGAATTTGATATGACAGACTGCTTTAAATTCAACTCCTTGTGTACATGAGTACATAACTCCCTATACTAGTTATCTACACATCCTTTCATATCTGAAACGAACTTGATATGACATATTGCTTTAAATTCTACAACTCCTTGTATACATTACTCCCTATACTAGCTATTTGAACTTGTAAACAGCTCAATATACCTTTTAGTCATGTAAACTAAAGGTCAACTAAAAGTTCACCTTGAAGTTGAACTGAAAGCAAGCTGACATGTTCTGCTAGCTCCTTCCCATTGTATATTTTACCTGATCAAGTGACCAAATTAACTAAATCTGAGCAGAAATCATACATGAGTTCAGTTTGATTTAGAACAAAGCAAAGAAGCGCTGCTATAATTCTGGTGCACACAAAGGCCTTAAATTAGTACCTGTTAAAGAACTTATCTACTCCTGAAGTAGAAACAACTATCAGTTGAAGAAAACACATAGGCTTAGTGTTACTAGTCAATTTAAGAAAACAAGTGCTGATGTAATAAGCTGAGCCAATCATTGCCGAATCAGATGTTTGTAGCCCATCATTCTTCAGCAAATTTTGAATTCTTTAGATTAACAAATTTTTACTTCACATGTTCCTTTTTCATGCTGTTTCAGTTGCAAGTCAATAAAATTTCTTCACTGAAATTCTTGATTTCCTAATTACTAGATTTGTTTGTGTGCAGATAGGTATGTTACAAAACACTGTATCCATTTGGAACAAAGTTAAAGTATAAGAAGCCCATTTTATGTGTAAGCAAGAGAGTTTAGCCGTGTCTAACTTACCAAAAATGTTGACATCAACAAGCTTAATTTGCAGACAAAGTTCCGTGTCTTCTCATTGGATCTCAACAAATGATCATACTTTATTTTACTGCAGGGACAATATCATAGGCATTCAAGGGAGTGATGCTTGTAGAAAACTAAATAACAAGATCCAAAATACATGAACTCATACTCAAGGCACACCTAGTAGTTGATTCCTTATCAATTGCACAAGTGTCGCAATTTTAATTACCTCTGATAGACAAATAAAAGGTCAAATCGTTTCCTGTTGAGAAACACATGAATAAAAGAGAAAAGTCTCGTCAGATCTGTGGCTTCCAAATCATCATCAATCTCTAAAGAACAAAAGACAAACAAAGAAAAATTTGAAGGCGTATCAAGAGACATTGAGCTGATTGAGATGAAGTGAGTAGACGGGGTGAGAATCTCACCACATCGGGTGCCGGAATCCGTGAGCGGCGCCTCCATCTGCGAGGCGTGCAGGACCTTCTGCGCCACCTCCAGTGTCAGGCTGGCCGCCGGCAGCACTACATCCACCTCCTGCTTGGCCGGCGTCGGCGCAGTGGGGAGCGCGAGTGGATCTCGAAGGAGGACAGGCAGCGACGAGGGGCGAAATGAAGGAGGACAGCGGCGGTAGAGGCAGAGGCAGCGGCAGCGGCGGACGGTGAGGTCCGGGAGACGAGGTCGTGGATGCAGCGGCGGCCGCGGGTGGGCGCGAGATGCGGCCGAGGGTGGGGTAGGTGCGTGCGAGATGCGGAGAGGAGGGGATAAGGATAGGATTTGGAGCGGAGCGTTGCTTCCTGTCGGTTCATGTAACCCCGTCAGGAGCCTCTTGGTTTCCGGTAGTGATCGGCCTGAGCGACGAGGCCGCCGGAAGCCTCGCGGCGGAGCTCGGCTTCCCCAGGAGCCGCCTGGAGGCCAGGGCCCAGATCAAGATCGCGCACCGGGAAGCCATGGTCCTCCTCCTGACCTTCCGCTACCACTGCATCAACAGGCGCTCCTACTACCTCGCCTACGACTCCACCGACGTGTCGCTCCGCATGATCCCGTACCTACCGCGCGGGCTCAAGGCCACCTACACGCTGGCCGCCGTCCCCGTGCGCGGCGGCGCCGGCGCGGGCCTCGCGCTGGCCCTCATGGCGCGTCTGGTCGGCCCCCAGGACGTCGGCAGCGGCCGTATCTGCGTCTGCACTCCGGCGGCGCAGGCGGACCCCCGAACCTGACATCGCCGGCGCGTGGCAGGCCAAGGTGCATAGGTTCCCGAGGCTCCGTGAGCCCTTCTCGGCGGACGTGGTGTTCTCGCTCCACGACAAGGTGTTCTGGGCCGACCTCTCCCAGGGCGTCGCGTACAGCGACCTGGGCGCCGCCGCCGGGGACTCCGCCGCCGTGGACACCGTCTTCATCAGCCTGCCCGACGAATACCAGTTCGAGTACCCACAACAAATGGGTTCGGGTCCAGCGAGGATGAGCCGGACCATCGGTTGCGTTGAGGACGCCATCAAGTTCGTCTGCATCGACCGCCGTGATCCTGGCAACGAGACGGTGAAGATGTTGACCCTGGACCTGGATCGCCGGCTGTGGGAGGAAGATGAGGGCCTCACTTGCCCTTGGAACGACCTCTGGAAGCAGGCCGCCTCCATGAATGCCGAGCTGAGGGATGTGGAGCCGCTAGAGCCCCAGTATCCCACACTGTTGCCGGACGGTTCCCTCTTCCTCCTGCTGCCTAACGGGGGGCAATGGCTTCTCTGTGGCTTTGACATGCGCAGCAAGAGCCTCCATTGTTTCGGACTAGTTCACAACTACCATACCCTAGGTCCTGTGATCTTGCCTTCCGATTTCTTCACCAAGTGCTATCCTCCCCCGTGCGGGAGGAAGCTGCCAAAGATCTTGATGCAGACGTTCGACAAGCCTTGTGACGCTTAACACTTTGTCTATAGTAAATGAACCGTGCCATCCATGCTTATATAGTTATATTACTGAATTTGTGAATCGCTGCTGCTCTGGTCTTAATCGTGTACTCTAGCAAACATGAGTCTAATTGAGGAAGGAGGCTGCTAGGCGGAGAGGGGTCTCCGGATAAGCCTCGGTCGAGACCCCTCACCGCTGACGCACACGCACCGCACCGCAGAATTGAAAAATAATCAATCGCACGAACCGCTCTCTCGTCTTTCTCGCGTCGTTCCTGCCTTCCTCGGTTTCTCCGCGCGCCTCTCCCCCGCCTCGCCGCCAGCACGCCGGCGAGGACCGCCCTCCCCTACCCTCCCCCTCCCCACCACCTCCGCCTCCGCCTCTCCCTCCCGTTCCTCCCACGCTCTTCTCTTTCAGGATGAGCTCCCCCGCCTCAACCCGGCCTCTTCCGGCTCCAGCGGTGCCGCCGCCGCCGGATCCGCCGCCCACAATCTCCCCGCCGCTGGTCCGTCGTCCACCGTCGGTCCATCGCCCCCGCCGCCGACCCTGCCCGCCGGATGGTCCTCCACCACCCGGCCGGGGCGCCACTGCCGCCCGGCCTCGCCGCCCACAACCCGCCACCACCGCCGGGCCGGCCGGCCGCCCGGACCTCCCTCTAAGCCCCCGGCCTTGGAAGCCCGCCCCCCAAACCCGGAAACCCCCAATCCTAACCCCGAATCCCTCCTCCACCACGCCCCTGCCGGCCTCCACCGCCGGCCGCTCCGCCCACTAACCGCCGGAGATGGAGGGAGATCGCCAGAGGAGGAATCACCGGTGGTGTTACTTCCTTCCACATCTTTGTTACTTTTTTTTTCCTTTTTGGGTCTTCTTGCTCCCACGGCTTCCTCGTTAGTTCCAAATCAGGAGGGCTCTCTTGTTAAGCTAAAACGCCTCTCGTTTTAGCTTTTGCGATTGAGGAATGGTTGTTTTATTTGGCAGTGATAGGTACTTGTTGGGGATCATCATGTTTCAAGTGCCAAAACTTGCTTCCAGGTCCCTCCAGTTTATCTTCTTTTTTCTGAAACAGGTTCCTCCAGTTTATCATATCGTAGCTTATTCATGCTTATCTCTTGATCTTATGCACTTGTGAAACATGGACTTACCAGCTTGATTATTAGTTCCTTATCTATGACCCTTGTTAAACAAGCAGCTTATTTCCTACCAAACACAAACACCTTGCTTATTTCCGCTTGCGCACGTAAGAGCAACTCCAAGAGACTGCTAATCTTACCCCCAATACTTTTTTTAGGAAAAAAGAGAGAAAAAATGAACTCCAACAATCCACCTAAACCTTCCCCAATTTTTTAGCGACGCTAAAAAACAGCCTGCCACCGTGTATATTTTAGCGTTGGCGTTCCTCCCCCAATCCTGATTCCCGCACGCCCGCGCGTCCCTTCCGATGGGCCCAATATGATAACTTGGCCTGTGTTTGAAATATTAGGGGCTATTTATTAGCGATCTGCTGTGGACTGATATGTTTTTGGGGGAAATTTTTTTTAGGAGAATCCCCAATACATAGTTTTGGGGAAGAATTTTTTAGGATACTCTTGGAGTTGCTCTAAGCTGTTTCATATATTTTTGCTTATCTCCGCTTGCGCTTACGTGGAACTACAAGAAGCGAAGTGAGAAAATCTTCGCATAATTCAGGTATGGCTGAGAGAAGTGGAAATAAACATGGCCTACGTGTACTACTCGTAATTCTGTTATTTGAAAATCGTATATTTGTAATATAATATAATATTAAGTTTTCAATAAAAAATTTACTCCCTAGGTTCTGTAAAAGCTTCCCTACAATCCGTGAACAAAATTTGAAGCTACGAAAAATACACATTTTATTCCTTAGCTTCAGTAAATGTTTACCTGCAATCCTCAATTTTTTTAAAGAGACTTTTGGCTACCAAATTTTCGGTTACAAATTTTGGGCAAGCCTTTTTCCCGAGCTGCATACCCTTTCAGTCGGAGCTGCATAACCTTTGCAGGTACCTGGCTTGCGTTTTGTTTTTGGGTGCTCACTGCGGCAGTATAAACATCCGCATTCTTGCCCTCTAGATTACAAGTAATCTTCTGCATAAAGCTTCCGTCGTTAGGAAACTGATTGAAGCCTGATACAGCTGACGAGATGATCGCCTCATCCTCGGAAAATTCCGTCGTTTGGAGTCAGGACTTGGTCTCACCATGGCGTTTCGCTGAGAAGAAACGTCCCGGGAATATTCACGGCATGCAAATGCGTGTTTTTTTTATTTTTAACTTTTTTAAATTTATTTTTAAAAATAACCTCAGCAGAACTTTATTTGCGGCGCGTGACCCTTTTGCTCGCGCAAGGCCACCAGGCGCGGCAGGGGCTTCCACGTGCACTGGCGCGGCGGATCCCTGCCCCGCTGGTGCGGCGCAGCTGGGCGCTGACGTGGGCGGGCGCCCCACCTACGCACGCGCGCCGGCTCCTTCCTCCCTCCCTCCCTCCTTTCTTCTTCCTCCAAACACTTCCACACGAGCTTCTTGCCGCCACCACCCGCCGCCCCACCCCCAAATCCACCCAAAACCCGGTGATTTCTGTAACAGCTGCCATTTGAGTCATTAAAGTGACCCTGAAGGATTGGAAGCAAGTCAAGAAGAAAAGAAAAAGAAATTGGCCGAAAATCAAATTCGGGTCAAATTTGGCTGAAATTCGAATTTTGAATTTGAAATTCAGAAAAATTCGGCAAAAATATGGAATAGAAGTGTAAGAGTGACTAGAACTTAAGGATCAAAAATTTGGAACAAGATTTGATCCTAAATACTCAAAAGAATCAAAGAAAGGAAATAGAAAACTGAAATCACTGTTCACCGTCCGAAAACAAGAATTCAGAAAAACAGCCTCAGAGTCCATTTTGAAAATTGAATTCTGATAAATTTTTTAAATAAGTGAATCAGAACAACTACACCATATTAAAGTGTGGACTTTTGACTACAAGATTTGGGTGTTATTGATCAAGAATAGCAGAGGGAGCTATTTCAAATAAAGGCCTAAAGTCGGCATCTTGTCACTGTAAACAGCATCACTGAAACAGCTAAGTCTGAAGACAGCAGTGAGTGGCCGACTTTGGACTTGATTTCAGAGAAATGTAGATCCAAAGGAGTAGTTGTTCTTGAGCAAAATGGAAACCTTGGAGATGCTAGAACACGAATAGGAAGAAGTTGGACTGGAAAAGGAGGATTTGGATCACCAAATTTGTTCACAAAGTAAGGCAAATGACACTGTCAGTTAACTGACGAACTGAATGTCGATTTCAGTAAAGTTCAGACAAACACGAGAAACAATTCAAAATTCGACTAAGGTTTGATGATTATCTCGGGTCAGAGCTAAAATAAAAGTTGAAGAGTTCAAGTTTATCTACAATTTCGGTTAAGGCACTTGGGGACCGTCGGATTGGAAATCGACCGCAATTTAGCTCTGAAGTTTCGGGCGTCAAAAGAAAGGGGGGAGGCGATGACAGAGCAGGCAGGACGTGTCGCCGCCGCCGTCATCGGTCGCTCGCCAGCGCAACGGCTAGGCCACCTCCTCACCACGCAAGCCTATGGGTAGACCACGGTGGCAGCCATGCGCGCGGTAAGTCGTTTGTATATTTACCGCTCCCGCGCCGCCGTTTCTACCGCCGTCTTTTTACCGCCGCCAGCACCTCTGTCCAAGCCACCGCCGCCGGGTAAAATTCCACCGCCATACCGCACCTCCCGTCGATTCCCTCCGTCCACACCTCCACCCACACACCACCAGCAACCCTAGCAGCTTGTTGCCCGGCTTCTTCGCCGGCACGCCTTAAACTGCCGCCGCTTCTGTCCGCCGTCGCCGCGCCTCCCGCTCACGGTGAGCACCACCTTGCGCTGGTTCCCTTCCCTCTTGAGTAGTCTTAGGCAAGTCCTTAGGATACTAGGATGGTGTAGTAGCAGTCGTTCGAGTAGTTTGCGCCGTCGTCGTGCGTAGCCGCGACCGGCCGAAGGTGTCGCCGCCCGCCGCCGTGGAGGGAATGGCTCCGGCCATCTCCCGAGGAGCTGTTGCCGCGCGCGGGTGCGTGAAGGCACGGAGGTGTTGTCTTGGCCTAGTTCCGCCGCCGGTAGGGCGCCGGCCGGCGAGTCGCGCCGCCCCCTGTCGCGCGCGCGTTTTGGCGGGAGGAGGAAGAAGCGCCTGGAGCTTGGGCCCGCGCGGCAGAGAGAGAAAGGAGAGGAGGAGGAGAAGGCCGGGGCCGCGGGTGTCTGTTGGGCCGGCGCTTCGGAGGCCCAAGAAGCCGGGCGCGGACGGCCGTGTAAAGAAGGGCCGGAGGCCCAGAGCAGCCAGCAGGCCGCGCTCGCGGGGAAATAAAGGAAAACGAAAAAGGGTCGTTGGGCCGGTGTCGGATCGGGAAGAGTTTAAGAAAAAGAAAACGGCCCAAAGGGGCCCGTCAGGGGGAGAATAGGGCCGGCGGGTAAGAAGGAATAGGAGAAAGGTGGGTCCGCGTCGTGGGCCCAGCGCGCGTGAGAGAGAGTAGGTTTGAGCCGCGTGAGAAAAGTTCTCGGGGGTGTTTTTCGGGAAAATTAGATTTCCTTTATAGAATAATTAGTTTAAAACCGAATTTCACCATTTAAATCACAGAAATTTCTAGGAGTGTCCAAAATTAGTGAAACCAATTTTGTTAGGCTTATTTTATTTTCCTTTATGCATTAAAATTTTTACACCCTAGAAAAATAATAAAAGTTTAGGTACTTATTTAATACCTTTCTTTTAAGGTAATTAAATAAGTACTTAATCTTTATAAAATGCATAAAATATGAAATAACTTTTTCATAAATACAAATTATTCTCAACTCATAGGAATATAGGTTTTAAGTTAGAAAATAATTATAACCTTTTTCCAAAAATAAAAGAAAGGCCTTAAGTAAGGTTAGGTAAGAAAATAAAATTGTGGGTTAATCTTTTTGGGTTTTTGTGTGTTGGCTTGCAACTTTATCATGAAGGAAAGTTGTATAGTATTTTATTCAAAATTTTGCATTCCTAACCCCTGCATGTATTGTGCTATAGATCCCGAAGCTCCAGAAGGAGATTATTTGGAATTTTCAGAAGGATCCTCGGAACTCGAAGAAGTCTTTGAATTGGTCCCCTACGAAGCCAATCCGTCAGACAACACTAACTTTTTAAGCGAACAAGGCAAGCCCTGGAGCATTTATACCTATCTATTTTGGAATCATTATTTCATGTGTCCAATTATCGGTTATTTGCTATATATATGCACTAGGTCTAGGAGTTGCTTGAAACCTATTCTTGTGTATGATCATGCCTTGTTTTAAGGACATCTTTGCCACTTGTTCAAACCTTAGAAGATACCCAAGTCTAGAATTGCTTAGTTGCTTACATGCTTGGTTTACCAACCTTAAGGAAAACTTCTGAGTCATACATGTGATATATGGAAAGATAACTTGGAAATAGAGAAGCGGACAGAAGCTAGAGATGTAGTTCTGTCTGCTAGATTAATTTGGTTAAGGCCCGATTCGTTGTCTTAACCTTTGATCAAGTGATAAGCATCTGATCACTTACTGGGTATGGGACCAGTAAAGCCCAGTAGGTTAGTAAACTCTATGATCGGGAATACTTCATACCCGCGCTTGACGTGCTGGAGAGTGGCAGGGGCGTAGCCTAAAACTCGCATGGTGATCGGGCCAGACGTGGGGTCCCATGTGGGGGTGCGTCCCTGGGTCCGGGTAGTCTTATTCCCAATCATTGATTTTGCTAGTCGAAAGGTTGTTATGTACGACCTGGACAGTCGTATAAAGCTGGTGATCAGGGTACTCTCCTGCAGGATGTAAATGGATCCGGGTCGCCGCAATTCTCGGTTATGAATGCACTTGATCACTGTTGAGCATCGTAGTATAAATTCATGAATAATATATCTTTCTGATAATGTTTGATGTATGACTTAATATCTATGGTTGCTTTTACTTTCTGCTCATCATTTAGAATGGTTAGGTAATAACTTAACCCAAAATAAAAGATAAAACTAAGGTATCACTTGTAGTAAGCTTTTCGGCAAAAATTGTATCAGCCAAGTACACCAAAAGCTAGCATATACATCCCAAGAAAGCTATTATATTGGTTAGTCGGGTAAGACTTGCTGAGTACCCCGTACTCAGGGTTATCCCTTGTGGTTATCTTTCAGAAGCTCCGCAGGAGTCCACAGAGGAGGAAGCTCCGAAGGCCTAGGGTATTGTTATGAGTCTCACAATACCCTTAAGAAGAAGTTTTTAAATGCTCATCTCCTCCTGAACTGTTTATGGTTTAAATCTTAGAACTCTGTCTAACACTGCACTGTTAAGTTTGCTTCAATCTATGTGCTGTAATAATAACTCGTACCTTTTATATGTATGTAAAAATGTATTATTTGTTGATGTTATCCCATCGAGGATACTATCCTGATGTATGGCTATGAAACACAACGTGGATCTTTCGAGGAGTCCTAGGGACACTCGACGGACGACCGGATTTACACTGTTTTAAATGCGTTTCGAATAATTGCTGCGTCGGCAGCAATTAGGCGCATTTAAACCAGTTTAAATTGGACGGTTCCGCCACAATTTCGGTGGGGGAAAGTTGTGGAAATTGATCCCTGCTTCGTGTAGAAGGTATCCTCCTACTTTTTCTCGTGTTTCACCGTTCCATTTGGTAGATCGGAGCGCGCAGTCGGATCCGGTGATGGTGTGCTTCGTCGGTTCGCAGAGGTACAAGTCCAACCTAATTTCCACTGATGCTATCAATATCATAGTCGTGAATATATGTTGCTTACATCTTGCAGAGGGTTTGGAAAAGCTGCAGGCGAATGGCCATGAGGATGAACTGCATGTCGTCCACAGATGTGCACCACGGGGGCAATGGCCAGGGTACTTCTTCAGGATCACGTCGGACTCCACTGGCGACTCCCTCCCGGACTGCAACACCATCCACTTCTGCAGGTCCTAGCAAGAGGTCACGAGGCAAGGCACCCGCATCCCCTTAGGCAAGCGAGGACTCTGAAGGTAACCAGTCCGAGGATGACGACCCTACATATGGTGAGGAACTGGAGATTTCGGGCATGATCGATGCTCCACCTGTGACTCAGACGCGGGGAGAGTCCAGCCAGGTACATTCACCCGTTCTCCAAATTCAATTCTGGATTGTTAAGTTCAATTCCCGAAGTGTCATACACCGGCATGCTTTCTGCCCAATTATTCCATAAGAACCTGCACCTCGTACCCGGATGCCACACCGGCGTCGTTCCCGGGACCACACCGACGTTGGCAGTGCCAATGTGCTGCCCATGCATCCAAGGAGGGAGCGTCGCCCAAGAGATCCTTTTAGCCCTCCGGTTCAGCGGCGACCATGACAATGAAAGTTGCATGTCTCAAGTCTGATGCACTAGGTGTGCAATACTGCATAACTATATTGCAATTTATGCTAGCTGTGTGTGCAAGACTGTTAGAACTGTCACGTGTGTAAAAGACTAAGTTGGATGTTAGTTTCATTTCTGTTCGTACAATGGTATATGTTTACTTCGTGACATACTTGTGTTTCGTGTAGTTTTTCGTAAATGTTCGTACTAGTCGGCTACCGCATACTAGGGGAGAGGGAATAATTTTATGATTCAAACTAGTTTCAGAAAAATCACAACAAAAAAGGCTATTTTAGTTTCATCAGCCGGATTGTGCAAATCTATTGAAAGTGCTCGCCGCAGCAGCTGAGTCGGCAGGAGTCAGCAACCCAGAAAACCTACTGGAAGTTAGGCGGTTTTGATGCGGCACCTCACTGCTGCCGTGCCAGGCGGACAGGCGCGGCAGCCCCAGCACACGCAACATACTGAAACTTGTAGACGTGTGGCGCGGCAGCTCACCCCTGCCACACCACTCCGCCTGGCGCGGCAGTCCCCATTCCACACCCCGAAACCTACTGAAACTTGTAGGCGCGTGGCGCGGCAGCTCACCCCTGCCGCGCCACTCCGCCTAGCGCGGCAGCCCCCGCCCACAGTCCCAACCCTACTGAAACTTGTACGCGTGTGGCGCGGCAGTTTTTCTTCCAAAATTCTTCTTTTTTCCGTATGGTCGATCATTTTAGGTCCATGTAGGAAAATTCGGACTATTTGGGAGAGATCCCAAGAAAAAGGACTCGTTACTTCCATTACAAAATTGGAAATTTCGAATTGAATCCATTTTCTAATCTATTGTATTCTTTTTCGAGAATGCTATCCGTCGGACTCCAACTAAAAATGCAAACATTAACCGCAACCATGCACGCAAACTCAATGCAAATAACATAGTACATATTTTGTTAACAAAGAATCATAATTGTCACAATAAACATAGTTCTCTCACAAAGAATCAAAATTGAAATCATCAACCTAACCCTAAGTCACCTAAACATCCTCCGATCTATCAAATGCAACGGTGAAACACGAGAAAAAGTAGGGGGATACCTTCCACACGAAGCAGGGATCGACTTCCACAACTTTCCCCCACCAAAATCGCCGGATTTTGGGTGGATTTGGGGGTGGGGCGGCGGGCGGCGGTGGCAAGAAGCTCGTGTGAAAGTGCCTGGAGGAAGAAGAAAGGAGGGAGGGAGGAAGGAAGGAGCCGGCGCGCGTGCGTAGGTAGGGCGCTGCCGCGCCAGGCGAGCTGGCGCGGCAAGCGCCCACCCACGTCAGCGCCCAGCTTGGCGATGGCGTCGCTGCGCCAGCGTGGCAGGGATCCACCACGCCAGTGCATGTGGCGCGGCAGGGGCTTCCTGCCGCGTCTGGCGGCCTGGCGCGGGCAAAAGGGTCACGCGCCGCAAATAAAGTTCAGAGGTTATTTTTAAAAATGAATTTAAAAAAAGTTAAAAATAAAAAAAATTCCAAATGCGTGTGAGCATGTGCAGGGGCAGCTCTCGATCGACGCTGGAACTGATGCGGCCAGGCCAATCACAGTTGTTCACGCTCTTCCAGTTGCTGCTCTCACATCGCATTTGCCGATGGCTCTCGAGTTCGCTCTCGAGTCTTGGCGCTGAAACTGATGCGGCCAAAACGGAGCCTAATCTCTCTCCCACAAGCCACAGCCTGAGGCATTGCAGTTGACAAATTTTTGAAGCACGAGAGTGGCATGACTCCTACCCGTCCCCACACTCTCCCACACCTCTTTCACCTGCACCGCGTTGGAATCGATCCGACCCGTCTTCTCGTCCAACTGACTCGTCGAACACCGCTGACTCATGCCAACACACAGCTCTTTACAAGACATAAAACACACTTCAACCTGCATGCGCGGACGGCTGTTCGAAGGATCCTCAAAATGCCGCAATGGGAAATTGTAGCACACACATGGAAATACAACTTTCAGATGATTAAAGTATCATTGTGCTTAGAAAACAGGTTATCTGTCGATTCCATACACTTGTCAGGTATCATCAGATGGGCTCCAATGAACAAATTGTACGTCCGTGTTACCATACATTATTATTTATTAGTTGCAACAACAAAAAAAATGCTACCAGCCAACTACAACACAAGTGTACACGGAAGAATGGTGGTGCACTACTGTCATGCCAAGTCAACAACCCTAGTGCATAATCCATTGTAGTTCGGGTGAAGTACAGCTCGTACATCAAGCAATCATTTGGAGACTTCATCAAAATTCAGCTGGAGATCCAAAGCTCACTGCCAGAGGTTCAGTTTGTTGATTTGGAGCCGTGAACCTTACGTGCAAATGTTGCAGCAACAACAAGCGGGAAAGCGATACTCGCATCACAATGCACCTGGATTTCCAAAACAATAGGTTAGATTGTTAGACTAATGGCCGAATCTGATGCATGATTATGCCCTCCTACTGATGATTTCTTTCTATTAACAGAGAAACCACAATGATATCAGTCAGACAATCATCCATATCCATCAGTTACAAACTTACAATCAAGATAGGTGCATGTCTGGATCCCAAAATGCAATGGTGTACAATATTCTGTCACTGCCAGCGCAGAAGTTGCACAGTGACTTATTTAAGATGTTTTAGAAATTAATAACAGCTTCAAATCATTTAGACATTTTTGCTTTAGATGGACCTCATTGCAAGATAAACCAACAGAAGAGTTTGTGCGTGCAGCATGATGTTTACCAAAAGTTCAACTCGAGTTACGCAAAACATAAGAACAACAGCATCTGGAACTTCTTGAAGGAACATATACCTTTACAGGTTTCGCTGAACCCTTGATCTTTCCCCATGAAACTGCTTCATCAGGTTGTGCTCCTGAATCACTACCATCAAACTCTTGAGCTGTGTTGATATAGACTGCATAGTCTGCTCCATTGCGGAACATATTAGCATTGCATATATGATGCTTTGGAAGGCCTCCACCAAGAACTATTATCCCTGTCTTCCTCGATGCTGCGTGGATGGCTTCCCCATTCATCAGCCGTATATCTGTAAATATTTTGAGCACAATGTTAGCTACGATAGCAAAAGCAAGGAAAGCACAGTGAATCATACATACCTTGTACAATGTCAATAATAAGGCCAGGATTGCGGACTGCATGACAGAACAGCATGTCTCCAAGTGATCCATCAGTCAATGCTGGGCAGTATACAGGAATGTTATTCTGGTCAAAGTTTCGATGAGTTAGGATATTGTGACTTCAACAAAGCAGCTCGTTAGAATAAGAACTTAAACATGAGAAAAGCACGAAATCCAATGCAAGTAAGAACTTAAACATGAGAAAAGCACGAAATTCAATGCGAGTTTGTATACCATATTCTACCTGGAACAAGAAAGGGTGCTTCCACCGATCACAAATACAAGTCCATCTAGGTTTGTGCTAAGTCAAACTTTTCTAATTTTGACCAGAAATATCTATAAAAATATAGCATCGTCTAATGAAAAGAGTTATATCTTATGAAAGGAATTGATGATCAACAGAAAAGGCTTGACTTAGGACAAATCTAAGTTGTATTTGTGATAGGAGGAAGTTACAGCTTATGTTAACATCACGAGTAATAGCTACCGTATGCATCCACTCAGCTATGAACAATTCTAAAAAAACAAAGGTTTAAATATAGAGGTCAGTTATGCAGGTACACTGCATTAGTCAATGTGACATTAAGGTTCAACTCAGGAAAGACAACTATTATACACAGATAATGTCAAAAGCACGTTACCTTGTATGCCCAATAAAGATAGGAGCTTTCGTCATTTATTTCTTTGCCAAGACGAGCTATCACCTTTGACGGTGTCCAAATATTCTGCAGGCAACAATAAATTGATACAAAGACACATAAATATGGTCAACTACCTGTTTTCAGAAGTACAGGATCCATCATTGATACACAAGAGCTACCAGTTAAGCTATTACAACAAATTAATGATGTGGAAAATGCAGGCTGCTCTAAAGTTAAAACATCAAATATCCAGTAAGGTATAACCTTCTCTGTATTGATATTCAGCAACTTCTGCAGAAATTAATATCTCATTCTTCACATATTTGGTTTGGCAAGATGTCACTTCTCTGGCCGTTCAAGTTCATACACATATTGCTAGAAAGAAAGAAAACAATAAAGTCACTATTCATTGCTCTAAAGGCCAGGAAAGGGTATAATGACGGTGAGAAAGGAAGCTATGCAAGCAAGGCCAAGAAAATGTCAGGATGGGTTTTGATTTTTTTTTTGTGTTAAGTAACAAGCTAGACAAATAGATTTTGAAGAACTTTTGGATCCAAATTGTGATCTATTCCATATTAGGTTTTTCTTTCCTGCTTATTAGTGCCTCAGACTCAGTAAAAAAGAGTCTAGACCCTTCTATAAGAAATATTCGACAGGCTGCAAGGCAAAAACATATTCATATATTCATATTACACTTCTAGTATCTCTAATAGCCATTGTATATGGCAAATGAAAACTAGTGTTAGCACATAGATTTGTTTCAGCTGGAAGAAATATTATATAGCTTAAGAAACAAGTAGGATTGTTTACCTCAGTAGATTGTTCTAGTAGCATCTGGTCAAATAGTGGCATGATCCAGTTCTCAAACTTACAATAGTTATCATTGGGCACCAACAGATTTCCTATCCGGTTCAACCCTTTTGACCGCAGTAGTGCTCCAGGTAAAGAAAAATCACCTCTGTAAGTTGGTGCAAGGCATTTAATGAGATCCTCCTCTATACCCCCAGCAGTTGTAACAATAACATCCACCTAAAGAACATTATTATTTGTAGAAAAAGTTAGTGGCCTTAGAACACTAGACCTCGATGAGTTTTGTAATGTTAGTAGTCGTGCATTACTGGAACAGATACATCTAGGCATGCTTCAAGTAGACCAATTCACAAATGAACATTAAAACTTGTTTTCGTTCCAAATTTGCACGTGTGATGCAAAAGTTGGAGAATTTACCATATGATGCTGAGCTAGAAATCGGACTATATCCCGGATGCCAGAAGACACAAGGTTTGAAGTGAAGCCCAGAAATATCTTGCACTTCACAGATTCTCTGTATTTAGGGTCAAGTTCAGCTTCATCACAATCTTCGCCAGGCTTCTCATGCGACAACCTCCAATCTAACTATAGTGTAGTCAAGCACAGGAGAAAAGAATAGAAAATATCAGAACCTTGAAATTGATAATAGCAAATTCGACAAAACTGACAATGTATATATGCCAGGCAAACATTATGAAAAAAAAACATTTCGTATATAGGTACTTCTAGCTTGCTCCAAACAAAAGTGCAACTATAAGAGTCTACTTGAAAGGAATCCACAATAAAAGCAGGAACTTTCCCGGCCATTTTATGTCCATCTGCTCCATTTAGTTTAAAACTTCAAGACGCATAAATTAACTTTCAGCCGGGGGCTGCCAATGCCTGAAGGCTGGTACTAGTATACTTGTGTCCATTCACTGTTACCACAAATGTGCTACCTACATCACTGAAATTGTAACAGCTGGACATGTATCAGCTTCGACTTGTTTACAACTTAGCCTCCAAGCACTTCGGAGCAAATTCCAGGCGTCTAAACATTAATTTGCGGGATTCAACAGCAAACGAGCTACAAGCAGACCCCGCATCGCACAAAATCTCATGAAATCTGTCTTCTCAGCGTAGGTAGCTACAGTTAATCCCAGCGCACACTCACGCTCAGAAGGGGAAAACAGAGAGGAGCAGGCGCCGTACCATCTGGTTGACGACGTCGATGGCGTCGCCAAGGTTGGACGCCTGGAACCCCGTGGACGCGAACGACCCGAGCAGCCCCTCGAGGCCGAGCCCGGGGTCGTTGAAATCGGCGCCGGCGATCCTCGTGAACCGGGAGTCGTCCAGCGACTCCGACGGCTTCAGCACGATGGAGCGCACGCCCTCCAGAGCCTCCACGTCGTGCACAACGCCGCCGCTCCCGCTGCCTCCCACGCCGGCCATCCGGGAGTCGGGTGCCCGAACCGCCGCCGCCGCCGTGAGACAGCACACAGCCGCCTCGCTTTCACTTCGTTTTCCGCCCCGCAAAAGCAGAGGAATCAGATTCCGCGCGGGCCGCACCGCTGCTGCCTCTCTCTCCCTCTCTTCCCCTTCCTCTTCTTTTCGTGGTGGTCAGCCCATGGGCAGCGTCTGCTTTAAGCCCTTCTGATATTTTGGGCTGGCTGGATCCAGCCCAACATGACCAATGGCGCAATATGGCATAGGCCTTTTGAAACTGCTGCTGCTGCTGTCCCTGCTGCGTGTATCGATCTACTGGCTACAGTGACGTGGCGTATGAACAAGGCACGCACGCGCCACACGGATTCACGGGTCACATTATGACACGGGACAGTCGGTTCGTATGAGATGGCAGTTAGTGTATGTTTGGGAGGGGTTATTCTTCCATCGACTTCACCGATTTTGCACAAACAAGACATTGTAACGTGAAATCGTTTCACACATACGGTCGCATGTTGTTGGTTGCTACCGGTGAGGCGGTGCCTACAACCTGATGGAGCATCGATTTGTCGGTAGTAACCAACTTTCCAAAGTTCTTTTTTAGGCAGAGCAACATTACTGTTGTTCCTGCGAGTACGAGTTGCAGCTATCACGTCCACGAGCTCCAAACCAACTTGGGAGGGTGCATTACTGTTGATCCGTCCCTTTCACTCTCTCCGAATGAACGCATCTTTTTGCCTCCACGTCGATCCTGCCCTCCAGCTGCTGCACGCACGGCTCCCGTCTCCTGATTGATTCTGCCAAACCAAAGCAGGTGGTAGTCAGTAGTCACAGGGCCCCAGCTGATGATGCTCGGCCTTGCACACGGGCTGGAGCGGCGAAAATTGCCGTTGGAACAGTGTTGCGTTCCTCCGGTCAGCGTCTGCTACGCTGCTGCTGGTGCTGCGACTGCTGTACGTCCACATCACTAGCGACCAGCTTGGCAATGAAGCGCTGATTGACACACGCATGACACCTTTTTTCTGCACACCGTGCTACGACGAAAAGGACACCCTTATCGATCCAAGCCTGATTTTATGAGGTCCGTTTTGGCTGGGCTCCTTTAACGGCTTCTGCTGAAGCCCTGCCAAAGGGCGTTGCACGTTCGAAAGAGCTTCGACTCTATCGACTTCACCCCACGAATCCCGCTGAGAGGAGCCGTTCCGGGAAGGTGGAGTCAACGGGCTGCCGTGGCTCCTCCTCCTCGTCTTCCACCCTTTCCCTCAAAGTAGGGCCCGCAGGCAGGTGGAGGCGGCGGGAGGCGGGAGTCGGCCAACGGGAGGTGGGGGCGGAGGCGGCCGAAGGCAGGTGAGCCGACGGCGGGAGGCTGGGAGCCGACGGTGGGAGGCCGGGAGATGAATAGGGAAGAGAGAGAATGGGAGAGTATGGGAGGCTGGATATGAAGGAAGAGAAAAGGAAGAAAATAAATAGGAAGAAAAGAAAAAAAATGAAAAGGAAAGAGTATTATAGGTATTTCATCTTATCTAATCATTTTAAACTACACGGAAGAGCTATTTTGCCAAACGATTGTCCAAAAGTGTTTCAGCTCCACTCCGTTGTCCAAAAGCTCTGAATGGTGTTATGTGGCTTACGTGGCTCGAGATCTGAGCACTGTCCGGAGCCCGCAACGGCAAAACAACCTGACGCAGCAGCCTGAAGAATTTCAGAGAAAGAGCTGGTCAAACAGGGAGCTTGAGGAGACACAAGCGGTGCAGCGAGCGTAACGTGTAAGCACCCAAAGCATTAGATATTTTAGATCAGAGGATAGATCGTAGATGGATCATGGATGCGTGCCTTGGAGTTGATAGAGCACAGCAGCATCAGGGGCCCGGCCGGGCCTGATCATTAAGCTTGCTTTAGAGAACATGCTTCTGAACCGCCGTCGTTTGCACAGTCATACCTGCTTCTGAACATCCATGGTCGCTCGCTCGCTCATGGCGTGCGTGCGACGAAGAGACGAAGGCACAGAAGTGCCCGAGGAAAAGGATGCGTGGTGTGCCCGGCCGGCGCGTGCGAACCACCGGGTTTTGACAGCAATGGCTCGTCGCTGGCTGCTGTTAGGACCGTATGCTACGGCTTGCGGTCAAGCTTATTTGCAATTCTGCAGCGAGGACGACATCGCTCTAGTTAGCATTCAAACGCGACGTGTGTGTGTTTTTTTAAACTAAACGACGTGTATTGCTTCTTGGACAGCTGCAGACCATGCGCCAAAAAAGACAAGGGCGGTGGCAAAACTGGAGACACGAAGACGCATGGGTGGATGTGAACTTGTGAATCACTCAACTCTGACAAACCCAAGTAAAAGCGTACTGCACCCTTCGTCCTTCGTCCTAAAATAAGTACACATCTCATTTTTTAGTCAAACCTTTTAGGGTGACCAAAATTTATAAAAAAACATACTACTATTTATGAAGTATAATAAGTGATACTTAAAGTTGATAGTATAAGTCATACGTGTGTTGGGTGTAGTTGGTGGTGCATGTGCACCTTATCTATCTATGCAGTAGCTACTTATTCTTAAATTACCCCTACTACCTATCCATGTCTTATCTCTGTATGTACCCCTCCCAAACTGCTATCCATGTGTGGTTAATGGAAAAAATCAATTTGGGCCACATGAGCATTGAGTATACTTTACTAATAAATTTATTTGATATTATTTTCTACATTCTTAGTCAAACTTAAAAACGTTTGACTCCTCGAGAAGCAATACGTGCGTTTATTTTGGGACGGAGGGGTACTCCGTGGTTACATTATTTTCTTTGAAAATTTTTCTGTGGTTTCTTTTCTTTCTGTTTGAGCCACCATATTTCCATGTCTTATGCTGGCAGTCTAGCTGCCTTATGAATCAATATCTTTTGGCTTTGTGCTACTGTGTCATAGGAAGATACAAATTTGAAATGTGCATGTACAATTATCTGGATCGGCTGCAATATGAAATATCTTGTGATATATTTTGACTGTACATATACAATTCTAAACTCCTACATGGTAAACACTGAATTAATAAAATGTATGATAAAGACATGTCTGTACCTATCTGTGCAAACACTCCTTTCACATAGGCCGACCATCTGTGTAAAAATTGGGTTGGCAGCTATATTGGTCAATAGCTGCAACAAACTGAGACGCAGACTAACCATCAGGGATCGTGTCCAGCTGATAATTGCTGTCATCTTTTAATCTACCTGGATCAGTAAGTGCTTGCCTTACGCCAGTACTAGCTTGTGCCTGGAATTGCATTTCAAGAGTACAGGTCAGTGTTGCTGTTGTTTCGGATCAAAGACGGTAATTTACTGAGTCTTCATGTCGTTCAGAGTATGTTACTCTGAACATCTGTAGTTTCTGTGCTGAATTCGGCAATTTATTCTTGGGAGGAACCAGTTGTGTTTGAAAGGGTACCTTTTCTCGATGCAATCTCCTTCTCAACTTCTGCAAATATCTCCTTCAACCAGTTGTGTGCTAATGCCCATTCAATATCTGTTGCTCCGGATTATCCACATCCTGGTTGTTTCATTTATTTGCATAGATCATTTGATATAATATTTTCTATTTCAGGATTGTGAAGACCAATCTTTGGAGGTACCTGCTGCAAGAAGATAGCAGTGAGAGATTGAATAGGTTAATTGTTATGCAGAAAAGGTTATCGGAAGCAACTAGGGAAGCATTGCCAACTCAAGTGAGGAAGAGAACAAGACTAACTTCAGCAGTTAATACATCAAATATTCAGTCAGCTAGCTCTCCTACTCCAGTTTCTCTTGTTCACATGAGAAACAAAAGAACGGTTCAAAAAAAATCACTTGTTTGGGAGCATTTCAGTATGGGATTAAGAGGTCAACATTCTTTTGCGACATGCAGATATTATGGGCAAGAATATAATTGCGATCCATCAACTCATGGGACAAGCACCTTATGGAACCACTTAAGAATATTATGCCCCCAACAACCAATAAAGGGTCAGGAGTTGCAAAGGAAGAACCAAGGAACACCCAAGCATTCTTATAGCATTGAAGACTGTCGCAAAACACTTGCTGAGATGGTATTGATTAATGAAATGCCCTTCACAACTGTTGAGAGTGAAGGATTCAACAGATATTCTAAAGTGTTACAGTCGAGATTTGACCCTCCCTCTAGAGTCACAAATTTCTACATGTGAGGTGTTGTGCCCACATTGTTAACTTGGTTGTGAAGAGCGGACTTGAAGAACATAATGAGTCTATTGATAAAATCAGAACAGGGGTAAAATTTGTGAGATCTTCACCATCAAGACTGAAGGTATTCAAGAAATGTGCAGAATTGGAGAAAATTTCAAGCAAGAGCCTTTTAACCTTAGATCTAGAGACCAGATGGAACGCTACCTTTCTAATGTTGGAGAGTGTAGAAAAGCTTGAAAGAGCTTTTGCAAGACTAAAAAAGGAGTACATGCCATTCAAAGCATACTACCCAAACAAAGATCCTCCCAATGCAGACGATTGGCGAACAGCAAGGCGCATATTGTGCTTCTTGAAACTATTTGAAAAGGTCACCACTCGTCTCTCAGCTTCGTTGCATGTAACATTAAGCATTGTTTTTCATGATATAATGCTGATGTGTGCAAAACTAATTGAGATTGCTGGAGGAGAGGATCAGATGTTGTCTTTAATGGCAGATCACATGAAACTACAATTTCAGAAGTATTAGGATGAAGAAGGTGATCTGAACTACTTGTTATTCATTGCTGTCATCTTAGGTCCCAGGTATAAGCTTCAGTATCTGAAATTCTGCTTAGACATTCTGTATGGACCAGATGAGGGCAAGGAATTAGCTGAGAAGATTGAATCAACTCTTGAGGAATTGTTCTGTTGCTATATTAAAATTGTTAATGCCTCTTCTAGCAATAGAGGTTCAAATCAAGCTCCAATTCACATAAGTGTAGATGAAGAGGATGAAGAGAACCCATGGGACATGCTAGCATCTCAATTTGAGCAACACATGGAAGAGATCGAGAGTGAACCAAATGATTCAGAATTAACAAGGTATCTAGCTAAGAAGCGTGAGAAGAGGGCTAAAGAGTTCGACATACTGGAGTATTGAAAAATGAGCTCAAATAAGTATCATATATTGTCGCTCTTGGCAAAGGATGTGCTAGCTATTCCTGCTTCCACAGTGCCTTTGGTGTCTGCTTTTAGCACGGGTGGACGCATTATAGATCCACTTCACTGTGGCCTATCGACTAGCATAGTCGAAGCTTTGATCTGCCCAAAAAGTTGGCTACATACATCTCATAGCAAAGTAAGTGCAAGAGAGGCTGATGAAGAGGTTCAGACATATGAGGAGATTAGAGAAGGTAAAATTTTTCGCAATTTAGTAGAAGCGCCACCTTATGTCTGTCAAAGTTGCTCACAACATTCTATTCATTTTTATACAGAGTTTCTTTCAAAGGACCGCACAGATAACCAACATTGCATTGGTATGTTCCTTTATCTGTGAACACATTATTCACCATTGCTCCTTTGCTCACCTATAGTCTAAACTGTGAACAATCCCAGCTATATCTTGCGCATTAGGAAAGATTGCCTGCCCCTTGCATTGTTAAACACCTGTTGCTGCAGATTTCATTGTTATTGCTATTAATGACAAAGCTTCTTTTCTTTGTTATGCTGTAGATCTCATTGAGCTGGACACATAGCCTTTTGGTGCAAGTATGAGAATATTCTTGGTTCCTTTTATGTGCTGTTTCAATTTCTGACAAGGTGCCTATTGTGTTTCTGTCAAGGTATGGTAGTCCTTGCAACATATAGCAGGTGCATTCATTAGTCAGTAGCACTGTGTGTGCTAAATGCCTTACTACAGTTTCTGCATCATCTGTAGCCTGTAAGTTCGTTTGAGTTGTGGCTTCAATAATTATCTGTTCTTCTTGTTCCATCTCAGAGTTTTATCTTATTCAGTAACCTGAGCATTAGCAAAGCATGCCTGCCTGTTGTCATTGTTAAACACCTGCTCCATTAGATATTATTTATTTATTATGATGCAGATTTCATTGTTATGCTATTAATGATAAAGCTTCTTTTCTTTGTTATGCTTCAGATTTTGTTGAGCTAGCTGGACACATAGACTTTTGATACAAGCATGAGAATTTCTCGGCAACTAGTGGTAGTAGATAAAAGCATGTGCGCTTTTCATTTCCCCCGGTGCTCTCTGTTGGGTCCTGCTGTTCTCTTTCCATACTAGACTAAATTATGAACATAACTGCTATGTAAATTTCTTTTCCCTGTATTCCTGCAGATCTTACTTTGTTGGAAGCATAATGTTTTCATGGCAGTGTATTGCTGCAGCTGTAATGCAGGTGCCCGAGTATTGCTGCAGAGACATCACATATGGCACTAATATTTATGGTTTTCCTTGGCAAATCTTATAGTATCTTGGATTATTTCTATAGCAATTGTACTGTTTTTGGCAATAGAATCCGATATGCTGACTTGCAGGTTCAGACTTCAGAATTTTAAATCGTGACAGTTGATATCCCTTTGTTACTCTTGCGTGATTAGTTTTGCAAATGCTGTGTGTTAGCAGTAGCAGCGTTGACCACCCCAGAGCGCACGAAACCATCAAACCAACCAGCCCAACCCACACACCGGCGTACTTCCAAAAACTGGCAGCAACCCGTGCAAGACTAGGCCGCCCCGGACCAGCGACTTTCTCTTGGGTTGGTTTGGAAACAAATAAAAACCGGCTAAACCGGACCATGAACAGGGCTAGCTGCAGCCTGCAGGGATCCGAGGCCGTTGCCGACTGCGTTCCAGCGCGCAGCGAGCTGGCGTCCGTCCGCTCTCGTCTCAACGCCGACCTCGATCCTCTACAGGCTCCTCTCCTCCCCAGCTTCATGTCATTGCCACCCATGCTCTTGACGACGATCCAACGGCCGGCTGGGGACCGGCAAGCGAGCAGGAGCCACCATTCCCCTCCCCCCTCCCTTTTGTTTCGTGCCTGCAGCTGCCGGCGTCACGGGTCCGCGCCAGCGTGACCCGCGACATCCTGTTGGAAACTTACGCGGTGCGCCGGCCGCGGGGGCGCGCCGGCTGTCCCCGGCCTTAACTGAACCGTGATGAAAGGCCCAGCGGGAACGAGCTGCTCTCGCCAGAACGGAGGCTTCCTGTTTGGACGCAGTACACGAGCCATGTTCTGCATGACGCGTAGCGCAGCGCCTGGGACGTGGAGTTGGGTGTTGCCAAGCTTTTTCGCATGCATCACGATAGATGGCTTTACTGTGAAGAAGCGTGTGTGAGCTTGCATGGGAGATGATTCACAGTTCACACCAGGCACGTAGCCGCCCGGGCGGTAAGCATTGCTTGACGCGAATAATGAACCAATCGGTGACGGCCGGGGCACCGACCCAACCAAACACGGGGAGCTGGGGATTCGACAGGCATGCGTGGGGCGGATGCACTGCTACTATCGAAGGCAATCGACCCAAAATTGTAGAGCAGTGGAGCGGTCCGAGTACTCCACCTATTCTGGTTCTGCAGAGCATCACTGTGACTGTTTGCTCTTCCCGTATGAGTTGCCGCTATCAAGGTCTGAACCTTGATGGCCTGATGAAGTCTCAACTCACAGGCTTCATCCGTCTCTTTCAGTATTAGCCGATGCACCTACGTTCAGTCCCCTGATCGAATTCTGCCTGCCAGTAGCGTCCTGGTGGAGGAGGTAGTGATAGTTCTTGCAACAGGCCAACAGCTGATCCTGGCTAATACCGGAGTGCTGAACCGGATAGCCATTCCTGAATGATGATCTTGGTCTGCCGATCTGCCCTGCATAGATGAATGATAGGCTAGCTGTTCGCGTCACCGTCTGCAGTGGCGCTGACGGCCACTACGATCCCTACTAGCTCTACCACTAGGATGCTATGCTCCCGAGCTCTTTTACGATACACGATACTAAACTATACTATACTAGTGTTCAAAAATAACTAGTATAAAAATATCCGACGGTCAAGATTAATAGTATACTACTAAAATCTTCACATATGGTATTGGTAGTATACATGAGTAGTATACGTAGCATAAGGGTATCATGATAAAAGAACACAAATAGTATCACTATAATGTTATTTTTGGCACTAGCGTAAAGTTTAAAAGACCATTCCATTTGAAATATTACTTTTTACAATATAATAATTATAAAATTATTTATAATAATGAAGAGTTAGATCTTATATATAATGAATACTTAATAGTAGTAGGATTATGTAACGTAAAAGAGTTAACGCTCGCTCCCTGCAGCAACGACGACGCAACAATTAAAACACGGGTGCGCGCGCGATAACCTTTTTCCCTGGCACTGTGCTGCCCGAAAAGGACGCCTGATCCTGCGCTAATCAAGGGTTAGCCCCCTGAGTAGCAAGGCGCGCTGCCGCCGGAAGCAGCGCCATTTTGAACCTTTGAGACGACTAGTAGACGATCCTCTCTGTTAAGCCACCTGCTGTCCGGGTACTGGACTGTACTGCTACTGCATGGGAGTAACTGATCAGCAGGGTAGGTTCCCATGATCCCATCCTCTAAGATCAAGCGGTATACGGCTCAACCTTTCAAGTAGAGATGCAAAACGCGTCAGGCATTACGTACTGTGTGAGTATACTTCCTTTGACAGTTTGACCCACCTGTGAACGCTAGTACAGTGTTTGAGCTGCACGGCATGAGATAGATGGAGGCCAATGTGGATGCAAGAGGCGTATCGCGCAGGGTGAATCTGAACTCTGACGAAGCTGTCAAACCGTACATATACACTACAGCAGTGCAATTGCACACTACGCGGGCATGGGAAACGAGGCGGTTGGGGCTTGGGCGACTGCATACTATGCGTTCCAGCGCGCGACGAGCTGGCGCCCGCTTGTCTCGACGTCGGACTCCTCTCCCTCCTTCCCGGTTTCATGGTGCCGGTACTCGTGAGGAGAGACAGAGATCATCCAACGGCCGTCCAGGGACCAGCAAGCTAATCCGCCTGCTGACCTACTTCCTCCGTTTAAACTTTTCTATATTTATAGGTACTATTATGCATCTAGATATACACTATATCTATATGCATAATAATATCTATAAATTAAGAAAAGTTAAAACAACTTCTAGAAATTTGGAATGGAGGGAGTACTACTCTCCGTATCTCGTGGGATACAGCCGCAAACGCTATGATACCATGCATTCATGCATGCTACGTAGTTTTCTCTGTGTTTCAAAGAGCTCCATTTTGTTGCTGATTTTTGTGTTTTTATTGGCTGATATACAAAGCAAATCCATACCACAATACCCCAGCAACTCCTGTTTGGAAAAGGTCGAAAGGAGTATTCTGGATCTTTAGGTCGAGCTATCATGTCAAGCTGTTGTGTCCAGGTGGCATGGGGCTCATCCTTGAGCATCTCCAACAACTATCCATGCTCTTTGGTAAAATGATTTCTCTTTATATTGGGTTTCTCATTGACTCTCCATTTTTCACTCTCCAAATCTCACAGCTAGATTCCTCTCTACAAATATACACTCTCCATCCACTCCAACAGTCTCTCCATTTCGCACTACAATAGACTCCCCATTTTGCAATGGGACTCACATTTGGCAATCTAACCTCACTCGCCAAGTTTGGAGGGTCCGGGGAAATATTTGGCAAGCTATATAGGATGGTCATTCAAACAGTAACTCTGTTGAATTGTGATTTTCGACCAAACTTACTAAATTTTAACTTGGAGAGGAAGATGGAAAGTCTGTGGAGTGGCTCTTGCTGCCTCGTTGGACTGGCTATGCAAACTGCAAGAGGCGGCTTCCAAGTTGCTCGCTGCAAGCACAGTGGTATGCAATAATGCCACGCTAGACGAGTTCAATTATTCAATTAGCCCTAATCCGGGTTACTTGGAGCGAGGCCGAGCTTGAGCGTGACCCTTTTTGTCGCTTAATAACAGGAGAGAGGCCGCCAGGGCCGGGGCAGTTTCGCAAATACCCCGTGACGGCATGGGCGAGCTCTCGGGTCGGCACGGCTGGCCACCACATGCATGTCGAGCTCATGCAAACTGCACGGTCCCCCACGGGCCACGGGCGGGTGAGTGAGAGGCGGAGGAGGGTGGTAGGAGATTGCTGTGTTGGGCCGCCCCGGGTCAGCGTCAGAGAGAGAGATTCCGATACGGGGCACACCGCACGCACCAGACCGTCGCACACCCAATCCAATCCCCTTTCTGTTCGTCGCTTCGCTTCGGTTTCGTTCGTTCTTCTCCGTCCAGGACACGTCCTTGACGTCAGTGTAGGTAGCGACTTCGATGGCTGGCCAGCCCTGCTCCTTCCGATCGATAGATAGATCTAGCCATGCCCATGCATCCTGCTTTAATTTACCTCCCTGTAAATGCGACTGCGAAGACATTTCGGGCGGCGGCCACAGGCCATCCTGAACCGGTAAGCGCTGTGTACGTGCATGGTCAGTGGTCACAGACAGACGTAAGACGTTGCACATGGATCTCCTCAGGGCAACGAGTAACGAGCGAGAAACATGGCTGCCGATCGACGACGATGGAATGGGACACTGCCACTAGCAGTATTCCTTGCCTGTCAAGTGGCGGCACTTGGCCTGTTCCGAGTGGCCACCTTCCTGATTTCTCCGAATTTGGCCCTGTCACTTCCAGCTCCTCCGTTGGCAATCTCCCGTACGGCAGACATTCCGCGTGAGTTCCTTCAATCCTTCCCCTTCGAATCGTGAAGTCCACGAAAAGGCAAGCCGAGCAGTGTTCCCGGCCGCGGAAACGGAATGCAGTGCCTATATTCCCGAGACGGAACCCGAGTGCCGCACCGAACCTGTGTGTTCCGCCCGCCCGCCGACGAGAGGACGACATCGATCCGGACGTGTAGCCGATGTGGTGCGCACTAGCTAGGCGGCGGGATCGCGAATCGGTTCAGGTTGTCCCGGTTAATCCGCCGTGCTAATCTGACCACCGCCGCCGGTTAATAATCCACTCCAGCGAGCGCGAGCTTGTTGTCGAGGCGCGTACGCGGCGGGACCCGGCACACGTCACGTCACCCGGCCGGGTCCGCGCGGCATGGCGTCCCGCCCCAGTGGCGGCCGGGCGCCGGGCGCGAGCGACGAGGAGGGCCAAGAGGCCAAGAGGTAGGGGTCTTCGCGTGGTCCGGCGATGCCATGATGGGAAATCCGGAAAGGGAAAGGGGACGCAGGCTCTCTCAGCCCGTGTCGTTGTCCTCGTAGTCTCGTACCCAATTGAGCACGTTACATACAGTCGACTGGAAGAGGAAAATTCGACGAAAAAAAAGGCGCAATTTGGCATACTGCATCAGCAATGGCAATTTCGAGTCGCTGACTCGTCTGTCGTTGATTGAATTGCCACATCAGCATATGGATCCCAGCGGTTACAGCTCAGCTCAGCTCAATGCTGGCCCCGCGCGTCAGGCACACACACCGGAGCCCTTGGTTTGGTTCGCGGTGGGTGCTCGCACATGGGGACCTCCGAGACCTACGCGTATTCTACATGTACACTCCGCCGCGTATACGTACACCAGTACACTAGATGCAAGCTGAGCTGCAATTCCGTCCGTTCCGTTCCTACACTAGCATTAGTCAAAGCCTTCGGTTGATCAGTTAACACGTAACTACAGTTGGATTTTTTTTCTTCCTTTTCATTTTTCTTCTCGCCGAAGGCTTGCTGTTAGCTTCTACTAGTCCTAGCTGGCCAGCCGGCGGTTACTCGGCAATGGCGCCGAGGTCCGGCACGAAGTCCCGCCCGCGGCTGCTGCCCCTCCTCGACCGCCGGCACGCCTTGCCGGGCCGAGCGCCGGCGCCTCCTCCCCCGGCGGCCGCGGCCGCGGCCTCCGGGAACACGAGCGGGCCGTCGTGGTCGCCCTCGAGCGCGGCGCTGGCGCGGATGGCCAGCGCCGCCATCTCCTCCGCCTGCAGCGGCCGCCGCCGCATCGCCGCGGGGAGCACGAAGTACAGCTGCCCGGGCTGCAGCGCCTCCTCGGGACCCACGCCCGCCACCGCGCCGCCGAGCTCCAGCTCGTCCGCGCTGCACAGGAACCACGCCCCCGCGCCGGCGGCCGCAGCCTTCACGGCCTGCGACGCGCGCGTGCCGCCCGGGAACCGCCGCAGCGCGCCGTCCGCGAGCACCACCCGCGCCTCCGCCGACGTCGACCCCGGCGCCGCCGCCACCGCGGCCGCCTCGCACGAGTTGCAGGCTCCCATTGTGTTAGAATATATCCAAGGAAATGTGTCTGTACGTCCGCTCGTCGTCGACGGACCGAAGGAATCCAGAGGTGTCTCTTCTTGCCACAGCCGCGGCTAGCTCGAGCGCGGCGGCCTGCAGGACCGAGGCGGCCGGCGGCGAGCTGCTAGTGCTGGCTGGCTGGCGGTCGTTGTTGGGGGGAGTGGACGACTGGTTGAGTAGCGAGGCGGCGTCCGGGGCGCGCGCGTATATATAGCCGAGGTGGACGCGTCGGGTAGCGCGGCGAGGGGGGAGAGCAGACTGGGGTGGAAAAGAAGCGAGACTATCGAGAGAGAGAGAGAGGGGATGCCAACCTGGAGGTTGTTGAGGACAGCTTGCATGCGGGGTTGCTGCTGTACGCGCGCGTAAATGCGTGTGCGGTCGCGGCCTCGCGCGAGCGTCACTGCGCGGCGGCGTAGGCCCCCGTCCCGCTCGGTGCCAGTGCCACCGGTACGCGCTGCCGCTTGGCTAGCCAGCGTGTCGCATTACCTGGCGCTATCTGCTAGCGTGGCAATGTGGGCCCACCTGCCAGAGACACTGAGGCGCTAGTGGCTTTCGCTGCTCCCCCGTGCATGCATATGCATTCCCATTTCAGCACGTTGTGATTCTGAAGTCTACTTTGTTAGAGTAACTTCAGCAAAGCTTCTATTCATGCACGTATTAAAAAAAGTAGAGGTCGAGAGAGAAAAAACATCACTCCAGTAGGATCCCTACTCGGATCCTTGTCCAATGACACGTTATAAAGTACAGTACAGTAAACCGGAGATCACCTCATGAATGCTGTAAATGTAATCTGAAGACCACTTGTTAACGGAGAATAAAACTAAGCAGGATCAGCACGTGTGGGTAGCTGATCATGATGGTCTTTTGGCGGGAACGGCGCTTAATCTAATGCCGGAGGAACTCTCCGACAAGGAAACGGCGAGGAAGAAACGCGAGAGGATCCGGAGGGAGCGCCGGAGCTGATCATTTGGGCTGTGCCCCTCTCCCAAAGAGGGGCCGCGAGCGCGCAGGGTCACGAATCGCCGGAGGGAACCGCCAAACACGGCAACTTCGCGCCATTTTCTCTCGTAGCGACATGGGGTCCCTTTCTGGATCCTCTCCGATAGCATTCGAGATCCCGCTTCACATGAGCCGCGGAAATGCAGCTTAAAACTATCGGGTTCTCTCGCCGCTCGGATGCGTTCGGAGCACAGACATTCAGACATGCTTCAAACTTGCCTCCAGGAGAAAAGGCATACTCCTATGTCATTAGGCTATTCTATAACGAGTGCAATACAGACGATTATAGAGTTTAGTATGCTTGGTTGACTGCTTCGGCAAAATGGCTCTGAATTATGCCCGCTTTCCGTTTTTAAAAAAAGAAAACATCGGCAAATCATTCGGTGAGCACAATTTTCCATTTCGTCGGCATAGGATTCCATGCACAGCTCATGGGCGTCGCGCCATTGTCAGAGCTCCACAGTACTGTACCGGCTGCCGAGTCGTGCCTCTGCGCTGGCCATGGCCTTGCCTGCGACTGCGAATCGGTCTGCCAGCGCCAGCAACCGCTCGGGATCCCCCGCTCCGACGCCGCGCCGTCGCCCTCACGACGCCACGGCATGACACGTACGGTTGGCTTAGCTGGCCGGTCCCGCCTCCCCGTCCACGCCCCGCCCATGCTGGAGCCCTCGCGCCACCCACGCGCGCGTGGACGGCACAGAAATAATTCACTCATCCCGCCCGGCCCCCGGAGACAGCGAGCGCAGGCGCGGAGCTTGGCAGATCGACCGGAGTCTAATGCGCCGGGGACAGGAGCAGGACGGCCGGAGAAGTAAACGCTCGACTGCTCGAGCCATCCAGACGCTGCCCATACGCGCTGATCATTGGACCTGCTGGAATCAATGAATGAATGAATGAATGGATGAGTGGAGTGTTTGTTTTGGCGCTGCTGATGCGTCCGTGCGGATCGAAGCATTAACGTCGCCTGATCGGACACCCTAATCATCAGCCGCGGCGACGGCGATGCATCTCCATCGGACATCGCCGTCGCCCGGGCCTACTCTTTGATGAGAACATCAATCTCGCACAGTGCCGGCGGATTCATTTTCCCCGATCGACCTCGTCTCGGCGTCGCTGGCGCTCAGCCTCGGCGAGTTAATTCAGATCAGTGGACCGTGGCATCATGCGTGCAAAAAAGTTCGCTGGTCACTCCTCCCACCCACATTGTCAGGGTTGCAGGATGGATCGTAAATTCTTGCATTCTTCAGACTCCAACATCACTGGACAGCTAACTGGCAACCAAACGATTAAAATGTTATCACAGCATGTTCTTATAGTTCTCTGCATTTTGTGTACTGGGTTTCTGACACCCTGGTTAACTTAAGCAAACTGAAAAGATTCACAAGCACCAGTGCTCTGCACCGGGCACCAAACATCTCCAAGGCCGTGCGTGCCAGCTTGCCAGGCTTGTAGTCAAACGACCAGATTATAATACCACAAATTGTCAGCCTAAGCTCTAAACTATAGCCTCAATCAGCAGAAGCTGCATCACGCACGCAGCTGTATCAAGCATCATCGTCTGAACTGAAACATTCAGAGGAAAGGTTCGAGTTGTTTGGTGATGCCCGGTCGCACGGGCAGAATCTACTGCCAGCGCGCCGCTGTTCGCGGGCGCCCCGACACCGGAGGGACAGGAGAGCCGCGAGCTCTCGCGCTCATGTGCGCCGGGGCGACGATGCCCACAGCTCTGCTAGTTCGGTCGAGGGAATCGGAACGGCATTCCTTGCTGATAAAACCGGTCACCCTCCTTCCGTCAGATCGGAGCTAGTAGCTCAGGGATAAGATAAAATGGAAAAGGGTCAGGCGAGTTGGGAGCGGTTGGATGGCTCACGGCCAGTCGTGCAGGATTTAACAAAGATTGGATTGGTTATTCGGTTACTCATTCTCGTGCGAAAAGGGAGAAATGCTGCTGTCAGTTGTCACTCACGGTGGGATCGGTGTTTTCTGATGCGGCTGTGGGATGCTACCTGATCGCTCGGGGTTTTTGAGGCAGATGCCAGTGCAAGTGCACGAGATTGGAGCACTGGCATTGGACGGCAAGGCGATCCGAGAGAGGGAATGCGTAAAGGCCATCTTTTTTTGTGTCTGGTCTGAATGTCTGATCACGCAGCCACCGAGCTGAATTATCTGCATCAGGGTCCGAAAATGGGAGCTGGATTCGCATCCCTCGACGAGTCTCCATCTCATCTGACACCACAAGTTGGTGGCCAAATTGATTGGTGCTCGCCGGTTCCGTCGATCAAGTGGGCCAGGAACCTAACGCCACAACTCCTGTTCCAGCCGTGCGGGCCAAACAGCGGTGGCCGCCGCTGCACTGCGGAGTGCAGATTACCTTGGATTGGCATACAGCTAGCTCCTAGCTCTGCCCGGCTTGAATAATGCGCCGTTCCCGGCGTAAAGGCGTTCGGTTCAGGTCCGCGTCGTCGCCGGCTGTCCCGGGCACGTCGCGCCGGCCGTGCTCGGTTCCGTCCGAATAAGCAGCGCCGGCGTTGTTGGCACGTCTCGCTCGCTCGGCGTCTTGCCGCTGGTTTTGCTTTTGTGCCGCCTTTGTTCGTGAGTCCAGCCGAGCGAACGTAGGTGACTGTGACTGTGAGACTGTCTGTTCGTCGGAACGAAGGCGTGGCAGGCATGGACATAGACCCCAAAATTCCAATTATGTCACGATTGATTGATAGCTTCTCCTCAAGCATCTGTTCCGACTTGCGGCCTTAAGAACACTTTCGGATCAGTCTACGCAGTTCATCTCCACCAACCACATACACCAGGTGGTCATCATCTCGCCGTTGCTCCGGTTCTTCTTCCCTGCACAAAAGTTCACATCTAGGTGCAGATACAGGCGAATCAGGGCCTCGCAAGTGGCTGGCCGAGGCCCAACCGCCGCCGACACGAGATCCAGAACAAACCGGGCGAGCTGTTCTGTTCGAGGAGGGCGCACGGGAGCCGGCGGCATGGCAATGTGGCGGGGGCTCCCGAGCCCACAGCAGCAGCCAAATGCATTGCACACTGGCGCTGCCGCCCTGGCACCCCTTGCCTGCGTAGATCCTATCCTCTGTTCCTTGCCCCTGCGATCTGCTCCCTTCCCCTCGCCCATCTCCTGTCCCCGTCCAGTTTTTCAAAAATGGGTTTGGTCAACCGCATCATTGGAACCTTGTTTTGCTGGATGGATGGGACCCCCCCCTCTGGTGGACAGGCACTTCGCCTGTGGCTGGTGAGGGATGGAGTGTCGTTGTCACCCCGAGGGAGGGGAGAGATCCTGATGGGATCCACTCGCTCAGCGCA
The DNA here is from genome assembly GCF_000263155.2 of Setaria italica. Lineage (NCBI taxonomy): Eukaryota > Viridiplantae > Streptophyta > Magnoliopsida > Poales > Poaceae > Setaria > Setaria italica. Next base: position 6,003,099 of record NC_028458.1, read on the forward strand.
GTGCACTGAACATCGCGCAATGATCAGCTTCGGCTTCGGTTGGTCCGATCTGATGCGGGATGATGCGTGTGGATCAAGGGGCCGCTGGGTGTTTATGTGCACTGTACAGGCGGATGGATGATGAGCCCTCGCTAAATCGGACGTCCCTACCAATCATGGGGACGGGATTGTTTTTCTTTCTTCGTCTTTTGTTCTGCTTCGGATTTATTCCGGTTTTGTTGGTGGGGTGTTTTGTATTTTGCTAGTATTTTTTCTGAACGAATTGTCACTATTTTTGTGTGGCCAAAAAGTAGTTTAGAATTTCAGCTAGGGATGGATCATAGATGTGGGACTTTGACGTCGTTGTTAGCATTCTCAAGAGAATTTTGTAGATTATGTGGGTCCTCGTTTGAATGATTAGAGTTTTTTTATGTTGTACTTAAATGCTAAACATCTTAGCAAAATCCAAAAAAAAATTCAAATATGGAGTTAAGTATTGATGAACACTGCATCTCTTTCGACTGCATGATAAGGCTACCAACCATGAGCTTCAACCATGTCAAGGAGAAATGGAGGTTGGCAAAAAGAGGCGATGTTCTGTTGGTGCCTAAAGTAAGCACATAAAAATCAAAATAAGTTTTAGGGTGTTTGGATTTTAGTCCGGACTAAAATTCATGTCACATCGAATATTCGGAGGCTAATTAGGAGGACTAAATATGAGCTAATTATAAAACTAATTACACAGATGGAGGCTAATTCCCGAGACAAATCTATTAAATCTAATTAATCCATCATTAGCACATGTTTACTGTAGCACCACATTATCAAATCATGGACTAATTAGGCTTAATAAATTCGTCTCGCAAATTAACCTCCATCTGTGCAATTAATTTTATAATTAGTCTATATTTAATACTCCTAATTAGTATCTAAACATTCAATGTGATAGGGATTTTAGGAGCTCGTAAAGAACCAAACGGCAAACGGGACCTTAGTGTTGCTAAGAAGAATAGCCCAATCGTACGCACGTAAGATACAGTGGAAGGTAGAAACTAGCAAACTCGAACCAGGCGCCCATGGCTTACGTGCCAACCACACTAAACCCAGATCATTTGTTTTGCTTATTCTGCATTGCCCTTTTCGTCAATGGTGGTTTAGTTTATGTTTGACCCCCAAGGCAATCAGAATGGATTAAGTACCGCAGATTCAACTGCTCTCTCAGCAACTTTCTCCAATCAACGCGATTCCTGAAATTGCTCGGTAGGCTGCCCACTCCCGCATTTGGCCTCCCCAGATAAGAAATGCTACGGCGATGCTCGCCAGGATCATCTTCTGCGTGGTCGTCGCCGCCGCCGTCCTCGCCGTCGTCCTCCTCGCCACCGTCTCCCCGCTCCCGCACGGATCCGGCGGCGGCCACAGGGGCGCGACAGGGCAGCGCAGCTTCACGGTGTACGTCCACCCGACGGTATCGGCAGCCGTGCAAGCGCAGCAGCAGGGGAAAGAAGTGGCGCGGCGAGGAGAAGCGAGCGCGCTGGTGTTCCACCACCGGATGACGGCGGGCCCGGAGAGCACGTCGAGGACCGTCGGCGCGGCCTCGGGGTTCGTACTGCTCCTGGCCGGCGAGCGGGGCCTGGCGGCGGCGTCGGTGTTCGACACGGTGCACCTGTCGTTCGACGGCGCCGCCGGATTATCCGGCAGTCTCTGCGTCGAGGCTTGCAGCCGGAGGCCGGAGAAGCGCGGGCACGACGCGGAGGAGGAGGTTCTGCAAGTGGTGGGCGGCACGGGCGCGTTTGCGTTCGCACGCGGGCATGCCGTCCTTCGTAGGCAGCGGCCCGGCCATGGCGTCACGGCAGCGGCGCTGTGTCTTGATATCAGTGTTTTCTCTGCAGCGAGTTGATCTGCAAAGTGTGAGCGATCGTTCATCAAACAGATCGCGCGATCGATATGTTGATCCAAGTTTTGCCTTTTTCTTTTGATTTGTGATGTGAATTCGCACGTATTTTTGTTTAGAGAGAACGTAGCTTTGATGCTGTCACGAAAGTTTCACAAATGTATATGCATCGTCGAACGTTTCCAGGATGCGTCCCTTCAATTTTTTTGGGTGGAGTTCTTGCTTCGCCTCCGCCGTTCAAAAAATCTAATAAAGCCTTTTCCAGTAACGACGATTGCTGCTAAGCCAGAGGCCCACAATATCTTGGACTCACGTCCAGCCCACGAACCAACCACGGCCCAATCGGCGCCGATCCCGCATTCGGTACAGCCCCCAGTCTGCTTCCTCCGCCGCTTCCGGCCGATGCCATTGGCTCTCGCCGCTGCATCGGCAGCCCGGCCGCGCCGCACGCACGGCGCGGGGCCGAACGCCTGAACTAGCAGCGCTGCCGCAGAGGCACGCGCCTGAAGAAAGCAAGCACTCACTCACATGGCGTCTCCAACTCCGCCGTGGAAGGTACGCGGCCGTCTCAACTCCGAACTCATCTGAATCTCACCTCACGGCTGACGCGTTAGAAACTTAAACCATAGCACGCTTCTGAAACTGAAGTCCAGCTAGTGCAGACGCAACACTACTATGGTCTGCAATTCTATTTCGTTTGTATAAGCTATCCAAATGTCATTTCATAGCGATGATATGACCGTGCTTAGTGTTTTCTATTCGAAATTTCACTCTTGTAACTCGCGTGTTCAACCCCCGTGCTCTCCTACAGTTGTACGAACATGTCAACTGGATATTGGCATTTCGAGTTTTCTATTGGTTAATCCATTATCATCCTCACCACCAGCTTCAAGCGCACCATCGCGTTGAACTCTTCGCGCAAGATAATTTAGGACCATTCAGTGTTTGCGTTCATTAATGGAGTAATAAGGAAAAAAACAGGACTTCTGTTTTCCGAGCATTGCAACTGCAGATTTGTATGACTCACAAACTATTCTTGCATTTGGCAGCTAACTATTCATTCTTTTCCATTGACTACGAAGTATGACTAAATGAACAGATTACAGATGCTGAACTGGGATTGTTTTTCATTCCACAGCAAGTTTCGTCGGCATCGTCTAATGCATAGAGACTACGAACAAAAATCAGATACTTGTAAGTTTTATTGACATCACGTAGTACATACAAACTACAAACCAAAATCAGCTACATATAATAGTGTAAGTTTTAGTAACCTCGGGAGCGAGGTTGCGACCCCTGGTGCAAGGTCGAAAGGCGTGGAAGCGTTGAAGCGGTCGAGGCGGGATTTGCGGAGCCTGTGAGAGTGCAATTTGCGGAGCTATCGGGCAGCGTGAGAAGCGTAATCCCCAAATGACATGCATGTAAAGCATATTCCAGGAATATAGTGGTTGGATAGAGGTAAATGTGTAATGTAGAGTGCCCCTCGAGACACTATAAAAGGGGAGTCCCACCCCATTGTAAATTTTACGCTCATTCTCATGCGAGTAAGAATACAAGAACAAACCACGCTTTGTTGTGTTGAACCTTGAGCGAGGTTAAGATACAACATTGGTGCCCACCGTGTTTTGAGCTGCTAAGAAACCCACGATGCCACCACAGAAGAAGAAGAGAACCACCGAAGATGAAGCTGCGGAAGAAAGGCAGCTTATCTGATTTGCCCTAGTTGAGCCAAGTATCACTGATAAGAAAGAAAGAAAGGCTTAAAAGAGTCGAGGCAAGCCTAAGAACGAGATCGCAGAAGGCAAGAGTTGAACAAGGAACCTCAAATCAAACCCCACAACCAGAAAGCACACAGGACGACCCACTCAGTGAAACAGAAGAAGAGCTAGCTTCGGCGCTGAAACAGCTAGAGGCACTAAAAAGGAAGAAGGAAAGGTTCACTCAAGAGTTACAAGCTCAGAGGATGGCAGCCAACAAACTTGCAAGACTAAACGAAGCTAAGAGGCAACTGGCAGAGCTACAACAAGAACTAAGTGAACTAGAGTACCTGCGTAACACATCGCAACAGCCACAACCACCACCACTTCAAACTTGTAATGTCAACACTACACCTTTGATATTCACAAACCCTAGCTTCCGCGCACACAACTCTCCACCAACAACGAATGTGTATGCAACCAGTGACAAGAATTCTTTGCTGTCTGTCGGCTTACAAACAGCCCTATGGCATGCAACCTACAAGTTAGTAGCCTTACCCAAGTTCAATGGTCAAACAGATCCATGCCAATTCCTAATGAGCTACGAAGCTGCGGTAGCCTCAGCCGGAGGAGACGACGTCGTACTGGCAAAGACATTCATCATCGTGTGTGAAGGAGCAGTGTTGAATTGGTATTCATTGCTCCCACCACAATCAGTCTACAGTTGGATCGACCTGAAAATGAAGCTAACCCAAAATTTCCAAGGCTTTCATCAAGTTGTGACCGACGAAGGAGATCTCTTTCACTGCATGGAAAGGGACAAAGAGCCCCTAGAAAGTTATGTAAAAAGGTTTGTCCAGCTCATGTCACAAACACCGGACGTGGCGGACAGTGTCGCAATATCGGCCTGCATCTTGGGACTCAACCTGGGTCCAACAGCATCGAAGCTAACAAGAAAAAAACCGAAGACGATGGAAGCCATGTTCGCGGAGCTAGAGAAGTACTGTAGGTCAGATGAGAACCACAGAAGAAGGGTGGCGGAGAGAAATCGCCAAAGGCAATATGAGAAGGGCAGAAACTGGCAAGCTTTGCCCTACAATCACCAGCAGCATCACAACCGACACCAAGCCTAGCAAGTAATGGCGATCGAAGGCAATCAATCCTCGCACCAAAACCAAAACCATAACCACAACCAAAACCAAAATCAATACAACAAAAATTAGCCTAACTTCGGCAGTGGTCAAAGAGGTGGCCACACAGGAAGAGGAAGAGGCCGAGGCAACAACCCTCCGAGGCCAAACAAGTATGACTTCTGATCCGTAGACCAAAAAGTAGGGCGATTGCCCCATAGGCTTGCACGGTTGAGTATGTAGCCCCCAGAGAACGTTGGGTAGTTCTTTGAGCCACTTGCCTCCTTTGGTGTTGCGAATGTCGTGGAGTCCTTTCTTGAGAGCCTCCAATAGCATCCCGTTGGTGCACTCAACTTGGCCATTGGCTCTTGGATAAGCGACAGAGACGTAACAGACGTCAATTCCACTGTTTTCACAGTACTCCCAGAACTCGTGTTTGTTGAAATTGGAACCTAGATCTGTGATGATCCGGTTTGGGAATCTGTAGCGGTGGACAATCTCGTCGAGGAAGTCGAGTACTTTGTCTGCCTTGGGGCAGGTGACAAGCTTTACTTCAATCCACTTGGTGAACTTGTTGATGGCTACTAGTACTCGATTGAATCCTCAAGGAGCCGTTGGAAGTGGTCTGACATGTCGAGCTCCCAGCATGCAAAGGGCCATGTTGGAGGTATCGTGATGAACTTGTAGGCAGAGATGTGTTGTTGCTTTGCAAAGAATTGACAACCTTGGCATCAACGGACTAGTTCCTCTGCATCGGCTAGGGCGGTAGGCTAGTAGAACACTGCTCTGAAGGCTTTGTCCACTATTGTGCGTGAAGATGCGTGGTTGCCGTAGATCCCTTTGTGTATTTCTTCCAATATGTCCTTGCCGTCTTCTCGTGTGATGCATTTCATGAGTACTCTTGAAGATGCGCCTCTTCTATATAACTTGTCTCCGATGAGCACATAGCTTTTACTCCGTCGTAAGACTTGTTCTGCCTGCATCTTGTCTGAGGGTAGTTTCTGCTCTTTGATGTAGTCGATGAATGGAGTTCTCCAGTCCACATCAATCATCATAACCTCCCGATCTGGTTCCACAGGACCGTGATCGGTGGTTGTTGAGGATGCCTGCTCCGTAATGGATGGCTTGCGGAGTTCGTGGACAAAGACCCCTACTGGGACTTGAGCATGTGTCGAACCCATCTTTGACAAGACGTCTGCGGCTACATTGTTGTCACGGGCAACATGGTGGAACTCTAAGCCTGAAAATTTGTTTTCCAGCTTGTGGACTTCTTTACAGTAAGCATCCATGTTCTCCTTGTTGCGGTCCCACTCATCGTTGACTTGATTTATAACTACTAGCGAGTCGTCGTAGACTAGTAATCTCTTAATGCCCAAGGATACTGCTAGGCATAGCCCGTGTAGTAGTGCTTCGTACTTGGCTTTGTTGTTGGATGTTGGATGCCTCCAAAAAGAATTGAAGAACATATTTAAGTTGTTCACCTTTGGGGAATATTAAGAGTACTCTTGCACCAGCGCCTTCAAGCTTGAGTGACCCCGTCAAAGTACATGACCCAATGCTCTGGGCGTTCTACTGGCGTTGGTAGTCGATTCTCTCTTCACTCTGCCATGAAATCAACTAGAGCTTGGGATTTGATCACGGTTCTTGGCCTGAATTCCAGGGATAAAGCTTCGAGTTCTACTGCCCATTTTGAGATTGTTCCCGTAGCATCTCGATTGTGGAGAATTCTGCCCAGGGAGAAATCACTGATTACGTAGATCTTGTGTTCCTGGAAGTAGTGTCGTAATTTTCGCGATGTGAGTAGTATGGCATAAAGTAGTTTTTGGACCGGTGGGTACCGAGTCTTGGAGTCTGAGAGTACTTCACGAACGAAATAGACTAGCCTTTGAACTTTGTATATGTGGCCTGGCTCAGACCTCTCGACTACTATTGCCGTGCTTATGACATGAGTAGTTGTAGTGATGTATAGCAGCAAGTTCTCGTTTGGAGTTGGTGCTGTTAGGATCGATGGCTTTGACAACAAATCTTTCAGCTGCAGCAAAGCCTTATCCGCCCCTCTGTCCACTGGAACTTATCTTGCCGCTTGAGTAGTTTGAAGAAAGGGAGGCCTCGTTCTCAGAGCCTTGAAATGAATCTGTTGAGAGTCGTCATGCAACTTGTCAGCTTCTGAACGTCCTTGATGCCGGATGGAGCTTGCATGTTGGTGATGGCAATGATTTTCTCAGGGTTTGCTTCAATGCCTCTGTGGCTAATGATGAACCCGAGTAGTTTTCCTGATGGTACGCCAAAGACGCACTTCGTAGGGTTGAGTTTCCACCGAAATGTTTGCAGGTTGTTGAAAGTTTCTTCCAAGCCTACAATGAGATTGTCTAGATTTCTGGTTTTGACTAACACGTCATCCACGTACGCCTCCACATTGCGCTGTAATTATTTTTTGAAACAAATCTAAATCGCGCGTTGATAGGTGGCGCCTGCGTTCTTCAACCCAAAGGAATTGTTGTGTAGTAGAAAGCTCCGTAAGGGGTGATAAACGCAGTCTTGGCTTGATCTTCTTCCTTGAGAGCTATCTGGTGGTATCCCAATTAGCAGTCCAGGAAATAGAGTAAGGCGCATCCAGCTGTAGAATTGACGACTTGATCAATCCTTGGGAGTCCGAAGGGATCCTTTGGACAGTGCTTGTTAAGGTCGGTGTAGTCTACACACATCCTCCATTTATTGTTGTTCTTCTTACGGACCAGGACTAGGTTGGCAAGCCACTCAGGATGGAAGACTTCTTTGATGAAGCCCGCCGCGAGTAGTTTTTCTAGCTCTTTCTTGATGGCTTCCCTCCTATCCTGGGTGAATCTACATAGTCGCTGTCTCTTTGGGGGTAGCTTTAGGATCTACGGTGAGTGAGTGCTCGATCAACTCCTTGGGCACACCTGGTATATCTGCCGGTTTCCATGCGAAAATGTCCCGGTTGGCCCGAAGGAAACTGAGAGCGTGCTTTCCTATTTGGCATCCAGCCCTATGCCAATCAGGGTGATCTTGGAAGAGTCATCGGTCTCAAGGTCGATGGCTTCAAAGTCCACGTCACTTGTCGGCTTGACTTTAGTAGCTCCTGATTTGTTCTCTGGAATTTCGAGTTCTGCCGGGGTGAGTTTCTTCGAAGCGGTGAAGACTTGTTGCATTGAGCTGGGTACTTGAGTAGTCGCCGCCAACTCAACAGCTTTTGTATCACATTCGTATGACCTTCGCAAGTCTCCACGGAGCGAGAGTACTCCCTTGGGTCCTGGCATCTTCAGTAGTAGGTAAACATAGTGTGGGATGGCCATGAACTTGGCCAATGCTGGTCTTCCGAGGATAGCGTGATAAGAAGTCTCAAAATCCACCACCTCAAATTGGATGTACTCTGTAAGATAGTGCTCTTTTATCCCAAAGGTAACTGGTAAGACTAATTGACCGAGCGGTACAGCAGCGTTGCCCGGGACAATCCCATAGAACGGGAAGTTCGTTGGGGTGAGCATTTTAGTGATGTCAAGGCCCACCTTCTTTAGAGTCTTGGCGAAAGTGACATTAAGGCCACTGTCGCCGTCAATGAGTACTTTGGTGAGTCTTGAGCTGACGACAACCGGGTCTAGGACAAGGGGGAACCATCCTGTTCTGAAAAACTTATCCATTGGTCCTTCCTGGAGAAGGTTATCTGTACCTCAGACCATTTGAGGGGTGTAAGAGTAGCGGGCTCAATGGACATGATCTCTCTGAGTACTAGTTTCTAGGACCATTTAGAGGCAGTGCCTAGGATTCCACCAAAGATGACGTTGACGGTCTTGGATGGAGTCTGGAACTTGTCTTTGCCATCTTCGCCTTCATCTACTTTGGCCTTTCCCTTGTCATTGGTACTCGGAGGTTCTGGCAAGCCTTGCATTACCCTGCGCAGGCTGTAGCAATATATTGCGGCATGCTTGCTGTGCGGGTGCCATGGGCACTACTTTTTTAGTAACTCGTTGAATGCGGCCTTGTCTTCTTGTTTGTTAGATCCTTTCTTATTTGAGCGAGACATTGCCGTGACGGTGTTGTCGAGCTTGCGTTTTCGATTTTGATTTCCCGAGTAGTTATTTCGGTGATGGTCGTTGCGGTTTCTACCTTGATCCTGACCATTGCTCTGATTGTTGTTGTCACGGCCACGGTTGCGATTTGATTCAAACCTTTTGTGTTCTTTATCTTCTTCATTTGCCCAAGATTGAGCCTTCATCTTAAGTGCTTTGACATTCGTGGGGTGACGCCTTCCGAAGTCTTGGAACATACGGCGGATATAGAGATCATTCTGGAAGCAGTCTATTACGTCTAGCTCTGAGATGTCTACAATTGTAGCCTTTTTGTCAACGAAACGACATAGATAGCTACATAGTGATTCATCCCGGTGTTGCTTGACTTGTGCCAAGTCGATTTTGTTGCCGGGGTGCTGCATTGCCCCCGCGTAGTTGCTGGTGAATGGTTTCTTCAAGTCTTGCCGGGAGTCAATGGTACCAGGCTTTAGGGACTCAAGCCAGGTCAATGGTGGGGTTTCCATGCATATGGGAAAGTAGATGACCTTGGTATTATCAGTATAGCCTGCAGCTTGGACCGCTAACGAGTAGCAACGGAGCCATTGAACTGAATCTTGCTTGCCGTCGTATTTGGAGATACCTAGAGGTTTGAATTTCTCTGGTAGGATGGTACTTCTAACCCGACTTGTAAAGGTAGGGAACTGGTCGTTGTCATCACCCCTGTAGTCTTCTTCAACTTCTCGTTCGCGACGCAAATTGTTGATGATGTTGTGTGCATCACGGTTCTCGTTGATTTCGTGTCGGAGGTCCTCAACATTGCGTGGGGGTTCAGGATCAGCTCTGTGGTGGTGACGGCCTCCCGTAGAGCCTGTTTGACTACCTTCGGGTAAATCTCTGTTTTGCCTTGGGGCCTCGAGTATGTTGCGATCCTGCCGTGAGCTTTCGGGTACATTGCGGTTTTGCCGCGGTCCCTCGAGTGCACCGCCATTTTGACATGGTGGCTCGATTGCACCATGGTTCTATCTCGCGTTTTCATATTGCTGAGCTGAAGGACCTGCATGACCTGCACGGGGTGGAAGATACTGACGGGATCAGACTCTACTTGTCTAGTAGCTTGTAAGCGCGCTCCGCCAGCTATGATAATACTTCAATGTACTTGTCCTGAGGCAGGGCCCGAGTGATGAGGTCGATCAAGGCAATTGTGGTGAGTGGCGTATTGTGTTGCCGTGTCTGCACTGCTTCAAATGCTCCGTCGAGGTTTATAATTGGGAGCCGTGCGGCTAGTCGTTGATGTCGTTCCGCTCTCTACGCGTTTCTTGCTCATCACCAAGATCCTTGGCCTTCAGTTTCCTCCGCAGGAGCGTTGGAGGAGAGTTCATCTTGTGAAACATCATCTAGGTGACGCTCTTGTTGAGGGGTTCTTTCTGGTTGGCGTTGATCGCCACCATCTTCTCCGTTTGCGGTAACAACAAAGAGTTGTCTTTCTGGAGAATAGCTACTAGAGCTTGAGGTGATGACTTTAGTAGAGGTGTCATCTTCATAGATTGGTGATAACGGTGTTCCCTCTTGGTATGGTAGAATCTCCAGGTTGGTGATGAGGCGTGACTCGTTATCCTGGTCGAGGAAGGATGGCTTCATGCCCGGCCAGTAGACGAATCTGCCTTGCGGTGTCGAAGTGATTACCAGGCCCTGTTGCGGACCTAATAGAGGAATTTCCTCGACGGAATCCGAGTAGTAGTCGAGGTCGTGGTCCTCTACTGACTCCAATCCAGACTGTGTCTTGGATAGAATTGCTTGATGAACCAGGGCTGCTTTTCAGAGTCCGAACGAGAATTGGCTCGAAGTTGTATCCGGTCTGCACGACGGCTGGATTGTCTACTCGTGGGAGCCGGTCCGAGTTGTTGTGGAGTTCGAGTTGTACTCGAGCTCATTGCTTGTCAGATTGAAAAATTTGTTGAATTTCTTGACGAAATCCTCCGTAGCTTGTCGACGAAGGGTGATGTCAAGGTGCTTCTTCTCCGGAGCCTCCGCGATGTAGCGGTGGAAGCTTCCAGCGTTGTTGGCGATGCAAACCCAGGAGCCGAAGACGAACATCGTGCCAGCTTCGAACGCGATCCTAAGCTTAATGATGACTTGAGCCATCGAACACACATGGAGAAATTTGGCGACTTCTCCTACCTGGCATGCTAGCTGTCGGTGTATACCCGGCAACCTACCACGGGAGTATCTGGGGTAGAGTTTTGGTTGGTGGGTGTCGTCAAATTTAGGAACTCGATGATTACGTAGGCACGTGATTTAGACAGGTCCGGGCCACTAGATCGCGTAATACCCTACGTCCTGGGTGTTGTTTGCTTGTATTGGATTGAACTTATTTTGAGGGGGTCCCTGCCCGCCCTTATATATTAGGGGAGTAGGGTTACAAGCCAGTTAAAATACAAGAGTACTAGTTGGATTCGGCTAGAGAGTCCTACTCCAACTAGAAAGAGTAGTTTCCTTTGTCTCCGACTAGTTCTTGGAGTCCATGTAGTCTACGCGGTTCTGTGCCGTAGTCTCCATGTCCTGATATGTCTCGGTGTACTTCTCTGCATGTGGATCCGTACAGACCTTCTGGTGGGCCCATGGATGTATACTCAACAAGTGGCACCCACACCCTCACCTTCACCCTCAGCTTCATCAGCCTCGGAAGTCGGATCAGAGGAACCACTGCTCAATGAACCCTTGTCAGCAAAGGTTAACCTCGAGGCCTTGGTAACAGCCTTGTCTAAGTCCTGCTCCTCTGAAACTTGCTCAATATCAACTTGTTCGGACTAGTTAGCCTGCTCAGCTTCGTTGCGAAGCCTAGCTTCTGTAGCAAACTCCTTTGCAGACATGGGTCTAGCGGTCTGGATGATGCAAGCCAGCTACTAAAATTGAAACAACACCTTAAAAATGAAACACGCAAAAAATATTCACAACTAAAAAGAGAAACAAGTAACCTCGCTACCTTCCAGATGCTCAAGGTCAACGATGCTAGCATGCAGCGCCCAACTTATCCAAAGTGTGCAAGCAGTGAGCGGGAAGCAATGGCGCATGAGTCTTAACCTCGCGGATGCAGGTGAAAGCGACCCCCCACCCCTCCTTTTATAGGCGCGGTAAAAAGGAGCGAGACGGCGCCAGTAACCGCGCGCCGAATACGAAAGGTCATTCAATAGCCGACTGACACGTCACTCCAAAAAAGGTAATCGTTGGCTCGTTTCGAACCGATGCTCGAGGGTGACATTTTTGGGAAGAGATCTTTGATTCGTGGGTTCGGTCGTCGGTGTCTAACCTCGCCCACGAGGGGCTGCTATTGGGGATCGCCCAAAAAGACGGTCACCCTCGAGCGCGTTCAAATCATCGCCTTTCTGCACAGCTCTGCGTTTTGCTTAACCTCGGGTAAAACCCCTGAGTTTCAGGCAGCAAATACAATGCGAGGAGGCAGTTTCGGCCCGAAGCCAAGAGGCATTAACCGTTCTCTAAGCTAACAGATCCTAACCTCGAGCGCTCTAAGCTAACCTCGAGTACCGAGTTGTTGGTTGTCTCGTGCAGGATCGCTTCCTTTTGGCGGGGAGTAAAACTTGAAGTTGAACGTAGCCTGGTCGCGAAGCCTATGCGAGCTGGATCCCTGAAGCTGAGTAACCTCGAGAGCGAGGTCGTGACCCTTGATGCGAGGTTGAAAGGCGTGGAAGCATTAAAGCGGTCAAGACGGGATTCGTGGAGCCTTGTGAGAGCGCAATTTGCGGAGCTGTCGGGCAGCGTGAGAAGCGTGATCCCCAAATGACATGCATGTAAAGCATATTCCAGGAATGTAGTGGTTGTATAGGAGTAAATGTGTAATGTAGAGTGCCCCTCGAGACACTATAAAGAGGAGCCCCACCTCATTGTAAATTTTACGCTTATTCTCATGGGAAGTAAGAATACAAGAACAAACTACGCTTGTTGTGTTGAACCTTGAGCGAGGTTAAGGTACAACAATCAGCGCAGCACTGTGCTACCAAAAGCTGTTGGTGTCGCGGTACGAAGGTTTGGCAGTAGTATTGAGGTGTATGAAGGTTTGGTAGCAATATTGAGATCCCATTCCAATTAGAGTTGCTCTATGTCGATTTGGATTGTCAAATTGTGAGTTATCTTGGTGTTGGCATCCGTTAGGGGTACTGTTGTTGCTTTGTTATACCTATTCTGAAATTATTTTTTTTAATATAATCGGCAGATCTCTAATCGTTTGTTTAAAAAACAAGCAGATTGGAGGGGCACGGTAAAATGCGCGCATAAAGTTTTGGTCACCCACCAAGCAAAGAGAAGTGGGAGTGCAGCCAATGGCTGACATACAGTTGGTTGGTCGTGGTTGTCAGATAGGCTAGAAAATGGATCACCCATAGCAGATTGAGTGCTTCTGCAACAATTCAGGCTTTGTGCAATGAGCAACCAACACACACTTCAAGGTACAGGGGAAGATGACGAGACCAACGAATGTACTGGCCAGATGTCATGTTCAGAACACAAGCTTTGTCATGTAGGGCTGTAGGCTATTCCCGGTGAGCCTGGCAAGATTGGCACGTGTACTGCAATCTGATGAAACCCTGACAGGTCCGGTGTTGACGACTGTCCTTTGTATAGCATCCATGTAACATGTCAAACGGAGCAGTAGCAGACAATTGGACATGCACGGAATGGAGTGGTAGAAACGAGCGGAACCAAAACCTGCCTTGCTACATTACAAACCGCCTCCTACATTACAGACAATGCACACGGATCCTTAGCCCTCTCATGCCGGCACGGAAGGCCATGGCAATATGGTGCCTTTCAGTTTCAGGTCCACGGATCAGAGATGAAAATGTGCAGGACCTGAGATCTTGGATCTCTCCAACAGTTAAGAATCAGGAACTTCTCAGACATTCTCAATTCCATTGCTGCTGATTCCCAATCGGTTGGTTTGCGATTGCTTGAAATTTTTCGTGCTTTCTGAAGCTAGCACCAGAGGATACCGACGAGTCCTGCAACTGAACGTATGGGCTACGGGCTCATCCCGATCCTGGATGCCCTGGACGCCACCACATTGCGCGCGTGCGAGTCGCACACCTGCGTGCTGAACTTGCACCCGTGCCGCGCCCTCCACCCGCCGACCGCGGGCCCGGACAAATCGCCGCCGTCCGCGCTGCGACCTCCGGGCGACCGGCCGCCGCTGCCGCTGCCGCTGCTGCCGTCGATCTTCTTGATGGCCCTGCGCATGCTGGAGCACTCGCGCTCCAGCTCCTGCACCCGGCTCGCCACGCTGTCCATGTCCAACCGCAGCACCTGGCTCTCCTGCGCCAGTACCGTCGCGCCCCGCCACTCGCCGGAGACCGGGCGCTGCTGCCGCATCGCGCGCGGAGGCACGGCGCTGGCGCCGGCGGGGGCGAGCAGCGTGCCCGTGATGGCGCGGCGGAGCTGTAGCTGCTCGAAGAAGAGCACCTGAAGCACGGCGCGCAGCGGGAGGCGCTCGTTCTGCGCCGCGTGCGTGCACGCCTCCACCGTCAGCTTCCGGCAGTCCACCACGCCCACCACCCTGTCCCGCTCCTCCGCCGTCAGCCGTGGGTGCGCCTGCACACCAAATCACCCAAAAAGGAGATGAGATCTTTGGCAGCGACACCTCGAAAGGAGCCATCTTTTCTTTGTCCTTTTAACGTGGACGACATGCTGCTGGCCTGCTACATACTGCGTGGTGACCTGTCAGCGCGCGCGCGTACCTTGAGGTAGATGTCGACGGCGCGGTAGACGCCGTCGTTGTAGATGCGGGCGTGGTCGGGCAACGACAGCGCGAGCTCGCAGAACTTGGCCGGCTTCAGGTTGGCGTCGGACGCGACCTCGGCGAGGTAGCTGTCCACCAGCTTGCCCACTTGCACCATAGCCACGGCGGACGGCCGCGACACCTCGGCGCCGGCCTCCTCCTCGACCTCGATCGCCGCCGAAGACGACGCGAAGCCGCCGATCTCCTCCTCGGCGAGGAAGTACCCGACGATCCGCTCGACGCAGTCGACGTCGTAGAGCGTCTCCGCGGCGCCGGAGTAGCTCGGGATGAGCACGTCCTCCAGCGTGGCCTGCTCCAGCTGCGTGGCGGCCTTCCGCTCCAGCGCCGCGCGCGCCGCGTCCGAGGCGCGCAGGATGTGCGCCGTCCGGAGCAGCGCGAACAGGAACTTGGCGGTGACCACGCGCCCGGAGCACCTGTCGGCGGGGAGGCTCGCGACCACCGCCTCCAGGAGCTCCTTCTGCTCCACCTCCGACGACACGGGCGCGGACGCGAGGCGCCGGCGCATGGACCTGGACAACCCCGGGATGGTTCCCCTAGCGTAGGACACGAGGCAGCTCTCCCGGGCCTCCGCCCTGACGTCGTCGCGCGCGGCCATGGCCGCCATAACCCGCTTGTACATGCGCAAGCCGAGCACGGCCAGGTCGTCGAACCAGGACCGCGACGTGGCCGACGAGCGCGCGGCAATGGCCTCGACGCAGCGGGCCACAATGCCGAGCTCCTCGGCGAGCGGCAGCAGCTCCTCGCAGGACTTGAGCGCCTTGGTGGCGTCGCCGGGGTGCTGGAGCACGGTCTTGTCCAGGTAGGCCTCCGCGCGCGCCGCGAGGTTGTCCTCGGCGTGGTCCTCCGTCATCTCCAAGTACTCGGCGGCGCACCGCAGCGGCGCGACGTTCCAGGCGGTGAGGTCGACGCGGACGCCGTAGCAGAACTTGGCCGCCGCCTCGAACGTGCCCGGCCCGCCCGGGAAATCCGGGAACGCAATGCTGTACACCTGCCCGTCGTCCTCCCTCCTAACCTGCTGCTCCTCGGCCCCCTCCTCCTCCTCATCGTCGGCTTCCTCAATCTCCGTTTCCGCAGCACCGTCATCGCCGGAATCGCCTCCGTCACTACTCCTCCGCCGCCGCCGTCCCCGCGCCGGACGCTGCTCCTCTTGCTCGGTGAGCATGCGGTGGATCTTCCGGCTCTTGGCCATGAGCGGGAACTGCGCGCCGCAAAAGCCTCAGCGAAATTTCATCGAGCACAACGCATTGTAACACAAAATTCCCCAAGAAACAGAGCAGAGACGGAGCGTACCTTGTGGAGGTGGAAGGTCATGTCATGCACCTCGAAGACGACGTCGCTGGGCAGCCCGGTGGTGCAGAACCTATCGCGAAACGGAGAACCCATCAAGAAAGCACACGGAAGCAAGCGCAATCCCGCATCAAACCACCGCAATTCAAGTACTATCCGAGCAGCCGATGGCTACTCACCATGCCTGGGCCCTCGACGAGCCGTGCCGTACCGACGCCGACATGGCCGCTGCTGCCCTGCCCTCTACGCTCCGTCAAACTACGATCCGGGAGAAGAGGAAGAAGGGAGAAGACGAAGGCATCTACTGCATCCACCCCGTCGCTCGTCGCCGTATGATTTGGGGCGGCCGGACGGGTAGGTGTGGCGATTCAGGGCGCCTACCTGGCGAAATTAAATCGGCATCAGAATCCCACTCCTCCCCAGTGCCAGCAGCAGGAAGTTATTGCTGGGGATAAACAAGGGAGGAGGA
The DNA here is from genome assembly GCF_000263155.2 of Setaria italica. NCBI lineage: Eukaryota > Viridiplantae > Streptophyta > Magnoliopsida > Poales > Poaceae > Setaria > Setaria italica. The sequence goes on from NC_028458.1 coordinate 6,019,386, forward strand.
CAGCCAGCCGATGACATGTATGGAAAGCTACGTCTCGTTGCCGCCCTCGTGGTTTAGTTAGATATCTTCGCTCATCGTTGATCCGCCGTTGGCTGCCGCCGCTTATCTACTGCCTTTTTTTTGCTTGTGTTCTCTCGGCTGGGGAGGAGGGTGATGAGGTGTGCGCTAACCACTCCATGTCAGGGGTAAGCGCGGGAGGAAACAGGAAACCACCATTGGTGGGGGCCAGTAAAAGATCGTTTGGAAACGCTTGGAAAGTTCTTGGGGGTAGACTTGCACCTGCAGACCTGCTTGCGCTGCCGGTCTAGGCCTCCTCTAGCTCTAGGGTCTACGGCTTGGATTTGGACAGCAAAGACAAGTGTAAAGGGAAAAGGAAATGAGAGAGGAGGAAAAGGCAGGGCGGCTCTTTCTTGCGTCAACCAACACCCAATAAGGGGCTGTTTGGATACGAGGTGCTAAACTTTAACAGTGTCACATCGGATATTCGGATGCTAATTAAGAGGACTAAACATGAGCTAATTATAAAACTAATTGCAGAACCTTGTGCTAATTCGTGAGACGAATCTACTAAGCATAATTAATCCATCATTAGCAAATGGTTACTGTAGCACCACATTGTCAAATCATGGACTAATTAGACTTAATAGATTCGTCTCGCGAATTATACTCCATCTGTGCAATTAGTTTTGTAATTAGCTTATGTTTAGTATTCCTAATTAGCATCCAAACATTCGATGTGACAGGTGTTAAATTTTAATAGGGTGTTCCCAAACACCCCCTAAAGCTTTGTAAAAGGAAGGAGGTGGAAAGAGATGTGGATGCCGAAACAATTTGCAGCAACGATCCATCAATGTACGGCGAAGCCGAAAAATGAACAGAACCCATGCAGCAAAATTCTATTTGGCGGGGGCAAAGCTTTCACCTGCGTCAGGTACCTGAAGCAAGCTGCAAACAGAACCCATGCACGCCTCAGCGGAATTTCATCGAGCACAACGCATTGGAACACAAAATTCCCCGAGAAAGCACGCAGGTGCAGTTGTTCATTTGCAGCAACGATCCATCAATGGACGGCGAAGCCGAAAAATGAACAACCCGCCGGCCGTGGCGCGCGTCCACCCGCAAACAGAACCATCAGGAGTCTGTGCATGTTAGGTGCTGAGGGCAGACTGGCGAGCAATCTTAACTGTAAAGCGGAATACGGCTACCAATACAGTAATACGAGTAGTACACCGCACTCCATGTACATTTGTTTTTTTACCAAAACTTGTGACCTTTTCCCGCTTTTTTGCTTTCATTCAGGCGGCCAGATGGGAACGAACTGTCTGAAACCTGAACGAAACCGTCTCTGCTTTACCGCTGGCCGTTTCGTTTTCTCGCCGACGTCTCCCTTTTCACGGTCGTTTTCCAGCCAGCCCTGCGCCCCCGGCACGAGCGACATGCCGTGGCAACGGCGCGCACGCGCATTCAAGATGAGCGACCGGTCCGCGCCGGGTGGACGCGCGCCACGGCCGGCGGGTTCTGTTTGCAGCTTGCTTCAGGTACCCGACGGAGGTGAAAGCTTTGCCCCCGCCAAATAGCTGCAAAAAATGAAAATATTCGCAGCAGCTGAAACTCTCAAGGACTAGGAGATGACTGAACTGAAGTACCGTTGCAATTCTGTGACTGTGAACACACACACACACACACACACACACACACACACACACACACACACACACACACACACACTATATGGTCAAATGCATTTTGTTGGATCCAAATCAGGGATGAGCTGATCAACTGAAGGCTGCTACAGCTAGCGCGAAAGATTGGTCTAGTAATGGCGAGCTGCCCCAACTGCGTCCCCCGCAGCAGTTTTTTTTTTTGAAACATTGGCACTTGCATTTAAGATTAGAAGAAGAGAGGTTTTAGTTCAACGATTACAATCCCCCGCAGCAGTGAAACTACTGTTCCGGCACTAACTGAACAACACTGCTTGTGATGCAGACGGTCCGTACAGTGATACGGACCAACCTTCTCGGCCGGGTTCCGGTATCCATTAATTGCTGCTCTGGATTCTTGTTTCTTGGGATCATTTCAGGGCTGCGCATGAATTCGCCTGGGGCCCTGGAGTCTTGGACCGCTCGTTGGTTGGCGTGGATTTTGTCTCTTGTGCTAGCTCTTCGGCGATCGGCAGCCTATTCGATCTGTACCACAGCGACGATTGTAACAATGGCGAGGTAGAGGCCAACAAAGGATGGAGCATGAGAAGCAGTTTGTGTGATTGGCTGATTGTCTCCCCGGACAGCAGGTTTTGAGCTGGCTTGCTTGGTCGCCTGAGTTAAGCTGTCGACCCCATAATTGTCCTGCCTCCTAGCCATGCATGCTTGCTGGTATGGGGGGCTCCGGAACGTCTCGTCCCAACCGGCCACGGGCAACGAGGCACAACGTAGGAGTACAGGGTAAACGTCTCGTTACCTTTTGCAGCTACCTGAATCCGGCCTCCACGCTCTCGATCCGCTCGTAACCACCGATATCGTTTAGAGAGGGACTCGAAACGCCGAGTCGCCGAGGTAGTTGGCCCTTGGCCGTGCTCGACTGCTCGCTGAGCGGAGCCGCCGCACCGGGAGGGAACGCCTGTACACATGCGGTGGGATTTGGCCCGGCGAGCGGCGACAGGGGAGAAAAAGAGAAAAGCGTCGAAAGGATGGGTAACCCACCGCCTGCTTTTCCCATGCAAATCTGCCCCCGGAGGGTAGCAGCAGCGTGTTTTCTTCCCCGGCCCGGGCATGCATCATCATATTCATGCGCGCTCTCCTTTTCTGGTGCCACCATGCACCAACCTTTTCTGTCGCAATGATACAAAGGAGCCAGCGGTCGCCGTCGGCTTGGCTTCAACAGGGGATTGTTTGGTTTGCCCTTACTTATTTTAGCATTAAAACTTATTTATTTTAAGGAAATAAAGTTTAGTCCCTTTGTTTGGTTCTAAGGGCTAAACAACATTTAATGTTCACTCCTGATCATTGGTGCGAGGGGAAGAGAGAGGGAAGCATACAAGTAATTAATGAGGGCAGGAGGTGTCCATGCTCCAGTTTAACCCCTATAAGCAACCCTTTGATGACTTATGGACTAATGTTTATGGCTAAAGTTTAGTCAAATAAGTAGGAGTGTTTGGAAATTTAGGAACTAAAATGGACTAAGGGCAAACCAAACACCCTAAACCGGCAACATTTTGGCCAGGACCTAACCGACGAAGCTTTGCGCGCGCATGCGCCGGATCCCCGGACTGATGAAGGGCAGCAGCGTGTATTGCAAGTGAAGGCGATCGAGATGGAGCTAAATAAGCTTGCACTATAATCGATAGTAAGTAGATTATTCCACTGTTTGGTGCAGTGTCATTGTCATCTAGCCTCGACCTCGATCGGCATGTTTGGGTAGAAAGGAGTTGGGTAGCTGCCGGGAACGGAACTACCTGTGCTGTAACTGTATGCTGCTGACTGCTGTTTAACTACCCATCACAACGTGACGTCAGAGCTTCTGGCAGCGATCGGTCGCCTTCTACTATCTGCAATCTGCGTATCCTTTTCACATTTCATACCCTACTCGTGCATTTATTTCTTCCTTATTTGACACGTGCAATCTCTTGAGGAAATCCTGAACATTTTAAAAACATAAGCTCGAATTCGCAGTACCACCTCAACTTTCATCCTTCCTTGACCTTAAAAGGAAGGATGATTGGTGCGACCTAGCCAAAATCAACCACGAGGACCAGTGTAACTGTATGCTGCTGACTGTTGTTTAACTACCCATCACCACGTGACGTCAAAGCTTCTGGCAGCGACTGGCCGCCTTCTGCTATCTGCAATCTGCTTATCCTCTTCACATTTCATGCCCTACTCGTGCATTTTTTTCTTCCTTATTTGACACGAGCAAATCTTTTGAGGAAATCCTGAACATTTTAAAAACATAAACCCGAATTCGTAGTACCACCTCAACTTTCATCCTTCCTTGACCTTAAAAGGACGGATGATTGGTGCGACCTAGTCAAAATCAACCACGAGGACCAGCCACCGGGGACGATGTAGTCTGACAGTTGGCTGCAGCCAAGAACTCTGGATTTTTCATCAGAAGCTTTGCTATCAGTTAACATACAGGAACAACACTGAGAGACTGCCAGACTCACACGATTTCATACCAAGCGCTCAGATGCGAAGACTGTTATCATGATTGCAGTTTGATGCTCCTCTATCCGACATAGGATGCTTCAGATGCGGTTTGCATTTGGTCTGAACTCTGAAGCACTGGATATTGATATGGCTATTGAACGTGTGCTGGCGCGCTGCAAACCTGCATCGCTTCCCTTAGTGGCACTTGGATTTCGGCAGTGGCCGGCGAGATAGCGAATCGAACAACGACCATCATCTCCGGGGCACGTCGGGCGGCGCTAAGAAAAGCTCGATGCTAATGGAAGGGAATAGAGCTCCAGCCAAAGGAGTGACAGACGGGACGCCATAGATGATGTCAATCAGCTCCGCTAAGTGTGTGTTTGGATGGAGAAACAAGTGGGACTGGAGATGACATCTTTTTTTAGAGATGAGATGATTCCAGTTAGTGTTTGGTTGGAGGGATATGGGCGTTCCAATTTTGTTGTTTTGGTTGGTGGGACGAGGACAAGTGAAATAAACGGTGTTTGTATTCCGTTAGCCGCGGCCCACGTGCCAGCCTCCCTTCCCAATCTTCTTCTTCCTCTGTTATTTCCTGTTTCCCCCTTCCTCTGTCAAAACTGCCAACCAGTCTTGAAATTCGACATCCATGTTGAATTCCAACTCAATCAATTGCAATAGAAGCTTCCTTGATATCTCGCGAATCCATTTTGACTACTCATTCTCATAAATTCATGGACGGACGAGCCAAATCAAGGAGGCGCAGCCCGGCCATGGACGCGCCGCCGCCCCCAGAGCTCCGCTCCCCCTTCCTCCGCCACCCGACCATGGACGCGCCGCTGCCCCCGGAGCTCCACTCCCCCCTTCCTCCGCCTCCTTCGCCTCCGCGGGCACGACCCCCGGCCTCCTCCCGAGCTCCTGCTCGCCCTCGCCTGGATGCGCCGCCAGCCACCGCCTCCTGGCCCCGAGCCGCGTTGTGCCCGCCACCCGCCACAGCCGGCCCCTGCGGGCCAAGCCGCCCGACTGCCGCCTAGCGCCGCTACCCAGGCCCGGCCGTCGCCCCTGCGCCGCCGCCCGTCGCCCCACGCGCCTGCCGCTGTGCCCCTGGCCCGCGCCACACCGCCGCCGCCCGCGTCCTTGGTCGGCCGCCGCTACCGCCTGGCCTGGCCGCCGCCGGACAGAGCCATCCAGGGGCACGCAAGGAGGAACGGAGGGGTGGGCGGGCACGAGGAGACGTGCGGGCGCGAGGAGACGGAGGGAGACGCCGTGCACGGGGGATGGATGCGTCCGTGAGTTTTGGAGGGACCGTCTCTCCATCCCATCCCGTCTCTTCATCCAAATACACCCTAACTGAAGGAGGAGGGCCCGCAGCCGAGCTCCTGGAGAAATAGGAGGAGCAGGTGGGCGGCGGCCCAATTTTACCTCCACCGCCACCGCGAATTCGAAGAGGTTGAGATCGACGAGGAGAAATAAGAGACACACTGAACTGTAGGAAACACGCTCAGATAAGAGAAGGGGCACACTGCCAAATGATATTTCATTTCAAGAGAGAAAAAAATAAAATCACTGGAAGTTAGAATTGAGACATTCATTGAATACATCCTTTAGCACAAAACCAATTCATTTTCAGCTAGCACAGACAGATAAGCATGTACTGTATCAAAATTCACCTTAATTAGCGATGCAAAGTTGCAAGAAAAGCAAACAGTACCTAACTAAATTCACCATCCCTTCTTGTCACAAAAAAGTGCCAAACCCACCAGCTCGTGCCCAGCACAAGCTAGCAGTAATTGCCATACCTTCCATTTTCAGCTATTCCCATCAGTATATATTGAGGACGTATGTGTATCGATCCAGCATGTTGTTCTGGTAATCCCTCCACCAATGCAAGATGGCATTCTGGCCAAGTGATACGTCTTAGCGGAACGACGTCGTCGAGGCGCTGGCCCCGAACGTGGCATCGCCGGGATACCGGTCGAACATCTGGGGCCCGTCGCCGGCGCCGGGGCCCAGGAGCAGCGCGTCCGGCGCCGGCTCGTCGGTCACGCGCCACACCTTGATCGACTTGTCGAGGCTGCCGCTGTACACTATCCACCGCGACGCCGAGCCCCCTCCGGCCGCGCCGCCGCCGCCGGCGTTGGATTCGCTGCTGTCGCCGTTGTCCTCGACGACGGCGATGCACCTGATGGGCTCGGTGTGACCCGTGAGCACCGAGAGGCAGGAATGCATGCCGCCGTCGCGCCGCCACACGAAGATGGTGTTGTCGGCGGAGCCGCTGAGCAGGAGCGCGCCGGCGGCGGCGAGGCAGAACACGGCCTTCTTGTGGCCGCGGAGCACGCCGCCGTGGACGAGGTGGCGGTCGCCCTCCCAGAAGTTGACGAGCCCGTCGGAGGATCCGCAGTAGAGCACCGGCGCGACGGCGCTGACGGCGAGCGCGTTCACGGCGTGTTCCTGCTTGAGCAGCGTCTGCACGGCCGAGTGCTTGGTGCTCTTCCCCTGCAACTCCCGCCGCCACACCTTGACCGTGCCGTCCGCCGAGCCCGTGAACACGAGCCCGTCGAACGCCGCCACGACGGCGTTGACGTTGTCATCGTGCGCCACCACGGACTCGAGGCACTTGGAGTCGTTGATGCGCCACACCTTGAAGGTTCGGTCCCAGGAGCCCGAGTAGAGCAGGCCCTGCGCCGGCTCCGTTGGGCTCAGGCACGACACGGCGTCGCTGTGCCGGATCCACAGCGCCGTCCGGTTCTTGCGCACCTCCACGTAGTTGGACGGGTTCAGCGAGCCGCGCAGGAAGTCGCGCAGCCGGGGCAGGCTGCCCACGCGCTTGTGCAGGCCGTTCTTGGGCGACACCTTCCACACCCGGATCTTGCCGTCCTGGTGCCCGGTGAAGATGCGCTCGCCGGAGATGACGATGGCCTTCACGAGGCCGCTCGAGGACTTGAACCCCCCAGAGTCCTTCTGCTTGCGCCAGACGCGGATGTTCTTGCTGTCCGAGCCGGTGTAGAGCGTGTCGCCCTTGGCAGCGAGCGAGTAGATGTGGCCCTCCTCCCTCACCAGCGAGCCGATGAGGCTCGTCCCGGGCGCCATGGTGGGCGGGCCGCCGAGGCCGGCGGCGGAGGCCTCGCTGTGGTGCGACCAGGGGGACGCCATGGTCTGGTTCCAGGGGGACATGTTGTACGGCGAGCACTCGCCACTGAAGCTGGACGGGTAGTCGGAGTAGTACCCGGGGCTGGCGCCGCCGGTGGCGGAGGAGCTGCTGTTCCGGTTCGACATCTCATCGTCCGTAACCCCCGAGAACTGGAGGTTCGGGTCGGAGTGCGGCGCCGGCAGCGGGAGGTTCGACGGGTGCGAGCGCGAGACGCCGCCGCCGGCGCCCTCTCCGTCGCTGTCTCTCATCTGCTTCTTGCCGGAGGCCGTGGTGGCGGAGCTCCGGTCACGGCGGATGGGAGAATTGCGAGGGGAGGGGGAGAGCGGGCCTGTGTATGCGTGGATCAGAGGGAGAGGGAGAGGCGAAGAGAAAGTGGCGGGAAGAGAGAAATCGTTGTGACCGTTAAAGAGGTTGGAGGCGGGGAAGAAATGGTGGGACCATCGCCCGCCAATCGCTCCCTCTCATCAGTTTAATTTAGGGATAGAGACTATCTTTAGAAATGGAGCATATGAACATTTGGAGTGTGCGAGCTTGAATATTTCACATCAAGTTGAAAATAAACTAGTCAGGACAAGGTGCCTGCATGAATAGCGCGATTAGCCTATTTGTTTTCCCCCCTCTTATCTCTATCTAGATCAATGTGCCTTTTTAAGATTCATGATGCTTTATTTAAACATTTTTCATGCTTTATAGTTTATAGCATAATCCCCTTAATGCAAAAAAAGGCAAAATAGCTATATTGATCCCTATAAAGTTCAAGTTCATCCCTCAACTTTTAGGTCGACCAATCTAGTCGCTCAACTTTCATTTTTATTCAAATTAATCCTTATACTGTAAGAAAAATCTTTTTTACCCTCGACTCGTTCCCCTCGTCAATTTCCACAAGAAGCTGCAGTATCGCCAGGACCAGTACTTCTGAACGGTGAGCCAACGACGATGCTCCTTATGCTCTTGTTGGCAGCTCCGCTCGCCTCCTCCTTCTGCCTGCCTCCACGCGGGGCTTCGACTAGTCCGTGCTCGCGCTATAGTGGCTGGGCACCATTTTCCGGAGTAGCGCCACCAGCCCTTACTGGTCATCCAATTGTTGTTGCCAGTCAGTAGACTTCCTCTCTTCACAAGCTAGTAGCTCAGGTCTGAAATCCTCACAATTCCTAAGGCTCTTTTCTCCTTTTGTTTTACTTTTATCACTGCAAATCGCAGAGTGTTCAGCATGCCTCGTACCATCATGGCTGATGTGTTCATCCATGTGTATTTTGATATGACCGATGGGCTCTGGCCAAGTTGTACCCAAGGGAACGGACAGACTTGTTGCAACAAAGCAGGTCTCGAGACATGGCAAAGGTGTGCTAGTGCTAAATAGAATGAAGCCACGTCTGACTGACATGGCATCCATAACGCTGCAATAGTGTTGTTACGTCTCTACTATATCTCAAACCTGATGACGGAGCTTCAAACGTACTCGAGCTCGCCTCGCTGTACTGTAGGTCCTCAAGGAAATTGAGGAGGGAAGAAAGAGCCAAGGGTAGAAAAGACCTTTTGCATTAGTTTCATACCAGCATGAAGCATCACATAAATATGAAGACGAGTTTGACTTAAAAAAACGAGATTTGAAGGACTAAATTGGCATTAGCTGATCTGAAAGTTGAGGGACCAATTTGACCCTTGGGGCAAAGTTGAGGGACCAAAACACCTATTTTACCCAAATAAAATGCTGTAAAGTTTAATCTCTCACTCCAATTAAAGGACCTTCGTTTTCTTTCTCTAAAGTTAACTTGGTATATTCTAGCCCTAAGAGGGATCGCGGCATTTTAACCTTGTTTCAACTAAATAAGACAATGGGTTTGTTGTTGAACTAGCTTTCTTATTTTGTTTTTTGAACAATGACGGAGTATTGCTGCCTACTTGCGTTTAAAAAAAAACAAGAATTAATTTATAACACCGCTAATACAATTCCAGATATTCGTTCTTGCTCATGCTATACAGCCAAAGTGCAACTATAGAGGCAAACAAAACATGACAACCAAAGTGCCCCCGGCCCTACAACAGAGGTTGTCCCGTTTGATGGTCAGTTGTGTAGGTTGCCGCCTGATGGACCTTGAAGCTTTTAAGTTTTTTTTTTTGGTTTTTGCCCTCGATTTGGACTCGGAGTTACAGCATCCGCAAGGCAGATCTTACGGCCGATGACGAAGTTGATCAGCCATCAGGGGAAGACAATGCTACAATCACAAATCGATCGCACCGAGCAGCCTCCGCCACCGGCTGTCGTCCGCCTGGGTGCGCCGCGCGGGGCGCCCTCGTGCTTCGCGGCCGCCTTCGACACCATGATCATGGCCATGCACGTCGAGGGTCCGTACGACGACGACGACGACGACGACGACCGCGGCGGCGACACCCATCTCTTGCCCGAGAGCCTCGTTCCCGTCTTCGACGTCCGCTCGCGGCCCTCGGGGCATCATCTTCGGCCCTCGGCCCAGCGCCGATCCCGTCCACCTCATCTACATCTCGACCGGGAACAGGGCGTCCACTGACTCCTTCGAGCTGCTCGACCAGGCCCCTCTTCCTGAACCTGATGAACCCGGCGGCAAGTGCTGGGCGGCTGGGCCGGCCGTTCGTGGCACAAGCTCCCTGACCCACCGTGCACCCGGATGGGTACACCTTCGTCAGCGTCGTGGACGGCAAAAGCGACTGCACCCTCACCTTTAGCACCATGTTTGGTTGGGAGCGACATGGTGACTGGATCCTCCCTTTCTTTGGCCGCGGGCACTTCGATCCCGAGCTGAACGCCTGTGTCGGGATCTCGAGGTACCCGGATATCCGCCACATCTGCGCCGGCGCCAGGCGGCGACGGCAGGGCGGCAATGCGTGTCCCGGCAAGTGGGCAAGGAGAACCTGTTCGCCGAAGAGCCTGACGAGTGGCCTGTAGGTGCCGCCACGCTCGTCGACATGGGAGGCGGGAGCCGATTCTGCCCCGTGCAGTGCGTCTGTAAGTACGAGGAGGAAGGAGAACAACAGCCTCTGCAACGCCGGTATCTGTCAGCACGAGTGACGACCTTGTTTCTCAAGTATGACAAGAATGGAGACCTGACGACGGGCTACAGCCGCCGAATTCAGAACTACAGGGTGCCAGAAGAAGCTACTGAGTCTATGCTCAAGTATCCCGTGGCCTTTTGGATGTAATGTAAAATACTTCTCTGGCTAAGGCTTACTTACAATGATACAAGGCAAATGACAACACCGCAAGCACACATATTATTCAGAGAGCATCAGTATAGGGTCTTGCAGTAGTAGGTGTCTACAGTATGGGCTATCGACACAAGTTCCACATGCTGTAAATTGCCAATCTCTCTCTTAAGATAAGATGCCATTCTACTTCCACCTTGGGGATGGGGCTTGGGTTTATGTTTACATGATCATGCCCACTTAAACACCCCCAATAATTGCCTCGACATCTTTTCTTGCTGCTAGGAAAAAAAAGATAATTTGTTGAGTGATTGCATTCATTATTCTTCTCATCTTCTGCAAAGGCGATCAAGAGGAAAGGACACAAGATTCAGATTTTAGTTCTTCTTTAAACAACTGCATTACTGTTCCGGTACTCCCTAGTCCCTACTACAACTGAGTTACTGCATAGGTTTTTTTTTTTAAAAAAAACGACTGGATAAAGATGGAGCATACCTTACCATTCAGATCTTAGTTCTTGTATTTCATGGTCTCTTTCTCAAATCCAATTGTTGGGAACTGTTTTGCATATTCCTCCACATCATGGCGAAGCTTTGCAATCTCAGCTTGGATGCTATCAGATTGCAAAGTGGTAACAAAGTCCTTCAGCTTTGTTCCACCTATATGGCAAGAGTTAAAAACAAAATATATATATCAGGTTATCCCACTAGTGAACTAGACACCTCAATAAATACAAATATATCTAACACTTCTTTAGGAAACAAACTAGGACTTTGAGTGACCTGTCGTTGCAGCCTTAATCTTCACAGCCAAGTTCACTGCTGCATCAAAGAAGTCAGCAACCTTAGCAAAATCTTCCTCCACAAATCCTCTGGATGTAAGAGCTGGGGTTCCTGCATGATGGAGAGCTGGTATTAAGAATTTCCGAACTTAATTTTAAAATAAATTGAAAACAAACAATCTACGGCCACATATTTACCCATCCTGATGCCTCCTGGTACCATAGCTGAAACATCGCCAGGAACAGTGTTCTTGTTTGCTGCAATATGCACACATTCTAAAACCTTCTCCACCCTTGAGCCATCTATCCCCTATACGTAACATTGGAAAAGATCACCATCGTTCAGACATGGCATCAGAATTGGAAACAACTGAACATCAACCAATATATTTCCCTAATAATAACATCAAATAAACATCCCAAAGGTTTATTGATCATTACCATTAGAATTGATATACCTAATTCCAAACTGATAAAACATGCAATTTGAAACACATTTCTCTCTTACCTTATTCTTGAGATTAACGAGGACCAAATGGTTATCAGTCCCACCAGAGACAAGCTCGTATCCTTTTGCTACCAAGCTCTGGATAAAAATATTCCCAGCAATTAGTGATTCAAAGCACAATTAACAATGCTGAAGAACTAGATATTTTTGTTTCATAGCATCTGGGGTGATGTAGATGAAAGATAACATCACTGTAAATAATATTATCTAACGTAGCTAAGCCAGCAAAGTGCTTTGAAATAAAGGACACAATAAAACATACTGTATACATAATCTACTAGGATTTCCTAAAAGCTGCTACTAATACAAACAGTAAGCAAGCTAATCATCATATTAAGTAAGCATACCTGTGCAAATTTAGCAGAGTTACTGATAACCTGCTCTTGATAAGCTCGGTACTCTGGGGTAGTTGCCTGAAATATAATCAACCACTGAGAGCCTTAGACAAAGGAAAACAATATGAATTCAAGATAATATGAAACAGCATAACTGGCACAAACCTGCTTAAGCGCAACAGCCAAGCCAGTAATGGTATGGTTATGAGGCCCGCCTTGCAGACCTGGAAAGACGGCAGCGTTGATCTTGTCCTCAAAATCATACATAACCTGCATAGTGATATACCTTAGTCCTTCCTTTTTCTTATGTACTACAGCATGAACTCATTAGAAGAAAATCTTCAACATCCTATGCTACTATAGTCTATTATTTTCCTCCAGTCATACCTCTTTTCCCTGCTTATTTATTTCTTTCACTCCCTTCCTGTAAAAGATCATGGCTCCACGTGGCCCACGGAGTGACTTGTGAGTAGTGGTAGTCACTACATCTGCATAATCAAAAGGAGATGGAATGACGCCAGCTGCAACAAGCCCACTGATATGTGCCATGTCTGCTAGAAGTATTGCTTTCTGCTTGTTGCATATCTGTCAATCACAAAACATGATGGAATTATTTGGTTGATTACAAAATAAAACGGTTCAATTTTCATTGTTAAAGAAGAAACTTGCCTTCCTCATACGGTCATAATCATATAGGCGAGCATATGCACTTGCACCAGCTATGATCAACTTTGGCCTGAAAAGAACAGCGCTTTTCTCCAACTGCACATAGGTAGGAGCAGATAAGGTGTCAGGGTGATTCAAGTTTAAATAATTTTACCATCGAAAGAGAAATGACGAAATAAGTATATCCTAGATAAGAAACTTGTTTGGCTAAAAATGAAAAAAGAAATAACACATTACTGCCATCTATAAAAGTGACAAAGCTATCTGAATAAGCTGATGATATAAAGTATATAAAATAAGGAGGGAAAGTACCTGATCATAATCAATGAAGCCAGTGCTTTCATCCAGTCTGTAGGGCATTGTCTCAAAGAATATCGAAGTTGCCGAAATCTTCTTAGTATCAGTCTGCAAACGTTAAGTAGAACCTTTGAGCAACAGGAGTTTCAGTAGCATACATGAACGTTTCTAAGAATTATGGGAAACTATATATACGCATTATGTAATCATGTGCGAAGGTAGCACGTAGCTTGCATAGCAACTTCCAATGCAAGAATGGAACAACCATAAAGATTAAACCATCTGCAGGGCTAGCAAGGAAAACAAGCAACAAAGGACACATTCATGCTTGTATGCTACCTCTAAATAAAAACAGTAAGGAGATAAAAGTAAAATCCAGATCCATGTACCTGGTAACCATGAGAAAGATGTCCACCGTGAGGAAGATCCAAAGCCATGATCCTTTCATGTGGCTTCAATAGGGCGGTGTATACATGGAAGTTGGCAGGTGAACCCGATAGAGGTTGCACATTCACTGCAGAGGTAAACATTGGTTATTATGAGCAATGACAACATATACAGAAGATGAATTCCTTATAACTAATCCCATGCACTCTGAACACCTTGCAAAACTTTATAGCATTTCTAAATTGTATCAAACCATTAGGCATTCTCTTAATATAGTTTATTAGTAGAACAGATTGTTTCCACCAACTTCTCTAATTTGCATCACCCAAACCTGCATGCTTTAGTGCAATATAAAGGCTTGAATTCAAAGAGAAAATTTGTACAAGACTATTTCATAAAAGAGGCAAATATGATGAGGCAACATAATAGATATTGGCCTCTTTTGTGCAATAGTTTTGAACAAGACTGTACAAGATTTTACCTCCCCACTTCGCTGGGTCCAAGCGGAAAGCCTCCAAAGCACGTTTCTGACACAAGGATTCGGCCATATCAATGTATCTGCAACCAAGAAAAACCAGAACAACAACCAATTCAGATTATCCATGAATTCACGCAGACGGCAATTCAATTTCTCTTGCAAACATGCGTGTTTCCACTGAAACAATCCCAACAATGACAACTGATAGAACAGGGCCTTACTCATTCCCACCGTAGTATCTTGCGCCGGGGTACCCCTCGCTGTACTTGTTGGTCATGACAGAACCCACCGCCTGCATCACTGACACCGACGTGAAATTCTCCGACGGGATGAGCTCCAGCCCCTGCATCAAACATTTTGACACAGACACAATTCAATGAGAACAAAGAATATAATATAATCCAACATTGCAACGACTGCATATGACTGAAGAAGTAGGTCTAGAAAAGATGACTGAAGGAAACAGAGACCTTCCATTGGCGGGCCTTCTCGAGCTCGATGATGTCAGCAACCTCGGGGTCGACCTCTTCGAGCGGCGCGTTCAGCTGCTTTGTCCACTGCACACGACGCCAAGAACACGTGATGAATATATGCAAGCGACTGACACGGGCAATGGACATACCAACGATTCAGGACAGAGTAATCAGAACATACGGTGACTCCGGATCTCTCCTCCGTCGCCGGCAGGGACGCCTGCGCACGCCAAAAGGCCAAACCAAATCAGAGAAACGAATCGGCACCGCGGCATGAATCTTTCTTTCTTTCGATGGGTGCGTAGGAGATAAGAACAGAGGACTGCCGTGCCACGAAAACGAAACAAGAAGCGGGCGGCGGCGTACCATGTAGTAGAGCGGCGTGATGCGGGAGAGCGGCTGGCGGCGGAGCGCGTTGGCGGAGAGCTTGCGGAGGGCTGTCGCCATGGCCATGGTGGGCGGTGGTGGGCGCGTCCACCTCCTGTGCCGGGGGGTTGCAACCTCGACTCGCGAGTTTGGGAGGTAGTGGAATCGGTGGCGTTTTGGGGGGTTATTTTGGCTGGATATCCCCGTGCTCGTGGGTGTGGTTGGATGGCCATGGGCCCATGGCCTGGCCAGTGCCGCAGTCCTCAGCACGCACCACCACTCCACACCAAACGCATCAGCGTCACCAACCCATGAACTTTCCTTTTCCTATTTCCTATTCCGTGAACTATATAGACTTTGTCACTTTTCTATATGGACCACTTTGTCACTTATTTCCTGAGATTTTTCATCTATAGTTTTTTCTTTCTGGAAATGGATTTTTCTTGTTCATTTTGTTTGTGGCATTTAGTACTGGATTCGTGGCAATGACGACACACACTCTAAAGAATTTTTCTTTCTTTTTTGAAACGAAATTTCCTGTTGAGATAGCGGGAAATTTATATGTTACTACTGAAATATTCTGGCCATTTTCTCTGTCGATTCTTGACTGTAAATTCCACCGGGTGATCTTGAACCTGCTGCATTATTATAAATGAACAGTCAGTATATCGGTATCAACAGGAAAAAAATGATTATATTTGGCCAGATTCGCATCAGCGCAAGGGGTATGTAAGTATGTTGGTCTCAAATGATCCCTGACCTGCTAACGTGAGTATTAAACTTTCATGACGACCACCAACCCTGGCAGGAAAGATTCTCCACATCGAGCCGTACGCATATGATTTGGTAAGTAGCACCAATCGGAAGGCGGGGCAACAGATCGCAAAGGAAACAGCAGCTTGACCGCTGAACTTACATTACACCAACACTTTATCGCCCACTACCAAACACTCGGAAAGCGACACCACAAGAAGTGGCACTATATTTTTCCCAACATAAGAGGCAGTTATTAGCAATTCATTTATCTATATTTATTTAAAAAAAATAATTTACCTTTAAGACGTACGAAATGCACGAATAACCGCAGGAAATTACAAACTTGACGAAAAACGAGTAGATTTTATCTGAACGTCTATACCGCGCCAGGGTGTTAGTGTTACTGCCGTGCCTACGTGCATCCAGGCCACCCGAGCCCTATCTGTTCCACGACCACAAGTGAGCAACAGCACAAACACTGCCCACGAGTTCGGACTCGAATGCAGATAAAATAAAGGCATAAAGTGATCAATCTCTGTCTCAAATAATAAAAGGAACAGAAATTAATGAATAAAGATAAGCAGCAGATTTTTTCTCCTTTTGTCTTCATGAATCTTTTTTCAGCTCAAGGACTGGGGACAATCATGTGTCTCTATCAAGATACAAGAAGTGGTAGAAAGCTACAATGATAGTAGACAAAGTGGAAGAATCATTATAGCAGTGATAGACTGAATGTTAAGTTATTGCATTTCTAATACCATATTCTGTTTAATCAGGTAAAAATTTACCTGATAACTGGAATGAGGTTTCGTGCTTGGGATCAGCATGCACAAAATGTAAAACATTACTATTTACACCATGTTCATCTGAAATCAGAGATCAAACTAGAACTCCAGTTCCAAAATTGCATGCCCAACACCTATATTTCAAAGAAAGTCACTTGGCCACAAGAGGGAACTGCCAAAATCACAAGTACAGGCAAAAAACAATATGTACATTTTATTTGGATCAGGTAAAGTCACATCTGCTCCTCGGGTTCCTATGGGGATAAAAAGGTTAGCCAGGGTCAGCCAAAACAAACTTGCCTGCCTTTTATTCAGCCTCAGCTAGGTCATCCAGCTCTACAGGGAGTAGTTGCGTGCCTTGGGAATTATGGGAATGCATACCATGCTCAAGTCGGATTACAAGAACATTGCATTAGCTTCCACATTCTGTTCTGGAATATATGGGGAATGACCAGGCCATGAGGCTGCAAGTGTGCGCTTGATTACTCTGCTAATCCACTTTGAGCAATCCATTCATGCGCACCGTGGAATCTCTCTTTGCCAGTACTTGCAAGGATGGATCCAATTCAATCTCTCCTATAGCTAAAGCTTAAAACAGTTGCCTTTCATTTGGATACAAGGGGAAAAAGATAATGGCCACAATCAAATGTCTTTAAACTGGTTCACTATCATCCATAGTAACCAGCAGCCATAGCCTCTGATGGACATGCTACAGCATCCTTCTTTTAGTATGGATCTTCTGTACCGCCCATACTCTGAAAATGTAACAGCAATTTTATAGTCAAATTGCACGCGCACACACACACAAATATTGTAAATAACCATACGATCAAAATTGACAAATGAGTATTAGTTGAAATTTATCCACTAGAAAAAATCGTGAGTACATGAAAAGAGCGATGATGACCTTACAGGCTACAGGGTGCAATAAAAACATTTCTGTAAGAAAAATGATAGCCAAGTATAACTGACATATTGCTCATAAAAAAAGAGTAATGGTACAATCAGAAGTATACCCAAGAGGCCAAGATTGATCAATATAACCATAGGTGCATAGAGGAACGATGCATCATTTGACAAAGTGATCCAGAAATGTTAAGCAGCAAACCAAGACTATTCTGCCAGAAAGATTATTCCATATGTTAAAGGTTGCCACTGAACAACAAGCAGGGGAGAAACCAATTCAGAAGGGCACATACTAATTAGGGAAACAAAAGTGAATATCAGAACATGCAATGTTCAACAAGGTCTCAGCTTCATCTGATCCTGGACATGATGAAAAATTGTTTGAAATCCTTTTTCAGGTTTTCAACTAACCACTCCTTCGGGTTTCTAAGGCTAGTGCTTTTTTTGGGGGGGTGGGGGCGGTGCAGTGTGAAAAGGTTTTACAGGTCGATTTGCTCAAAAACTGAGCAAGAATCCTGCACCCTAATGATGTTTTTGAACCCTGATGATGTTCTCCTTTTGGATTATGTAAGACCGACACATCTTCGAAGAAATTAAAGAACAAAAGTTCAGTATGTTGTCCTTCAACTTGTAGTGAATGACAATTGACTAACTCTTTCAACTTCAACATTAACTGGGAAGAACAAATGGGTAGCTCATAAAGATACATGAAGGCTTTGATGTGTTTTTATCAGGATTCTGACATTATCAAGGATCCCCTGTGCCATCCAGAGGTCGCCCTGGTGAGAGGGTTGAAGCCAGAGCCAATACTGCTGCTCAAGCGGACATCATTGCCATCCTTTTAACTAAGCAAGAACCGGTCAGTTTCTAAAATATCTCAAGTCTAGCTTTTCCTCGCCCTCATTCACTGATTGCTGTTTACCAAGTTGTCGCTAACCAACCTCTTCCAATGGTGTTTACCCTAGCATACATCCCAGTTTCCATTTTATCTTGAGAACATCAGTAAATAAACAGGTTGACATGTGACAAAAAAAAAGATGTCGATGTGCTATAATGCACATATAAGGAGACCTACAGTTTAAAAACCATAACAAGAGACCTATAAAAAGGAGCCATGTAGCCTTGCCTTGTACACTTGGGGGCATAATATTAAGTTATTACCTGGACCATTTGCCCATGCACACTGAAGGAAGTTATGTCTTTGAATCATATCCATGGTGTCCATCCCTCATACATATTGCATAAATTGTCGATACTTGTTGCTTGTTTAAGAAGATAGTCAACTTGCTCGGAAATGTTCAAGGACCTTGACAGAATGACACGAGATCAATAAACGGGAAAACATAAATAAATAAATATAATTGACTGCTAAAATTCTTTCCTCTTAGTCACCCACCTGGTACCATCTATATCCTTTCCATGTAACTTATGCTCCACTTGCTTCAGGATGGACAGAGCAAAAGGATTTTTACCTGTTGACACCAAAGAGAACAAGCAAACATTAGCTCTAAATTTGTCTGTGCTTCAAAATCCTTCAGGCGTAATACTTGATAAGAAGCTAAGTTCTCAGGCACAAAAAAAGGTGAAAATAAAAAGGTTTATGATGATTTACAATACTCAGTTTCGAATAGCAAAGACATAATACAAGAGAACCATAAATTACCCATTGCTTTGCATTAGTCTTTTTGTATAAACTGAAGTTAGATAGCATACTAAATGAAAAGTTAGGTTACAGATATCTTATTATTTTATCCAGTATATGCAATTTTAGTTGCTTCTCAGAGGAAAATCATTTGTGGTGTCAACATGATGCTGACTGTACATTTACAAACCGATTAAAACAACAATGATCTGATAAATTTAAGTGTTGAGATACACAATACACTTCTTAAAGAAATTTCAGAGCAGCCTAGTTTCTATCAGACAAAGTAATTCTGCAAAACTAAATAAAGGTGTCAGACATCAGCCATCCACCCTTTTATCGTTCTTACCTCTAGTTACTCGAATCAAAGAATCAGCATAGGATTTAGGATCACTGTTGTTGCATTCTTGTCCTCTAACTTGTTTGGAGGCTGCACTGCTATCCTCACTTTCAATTCTTCCCTCCACCAAATGGGTTTCAACCTCATGAATATTGCTAGCATGTGTCAATGCGACATTACTTGATATAGACTGATTATCACTACTATCTCTAGTTTCCTGGTCAGTAGCACCAGGACCTTCTATTTCAGCCCTAACATCCATAAGAGCATCTATTTTCTCTAAGTTGTCAGAAGAACTAATCTGGGTCAACCCTGTGGTACATCCAGAGCTGCTAGTATATGAGTGCTCTGGAGGTGAAATCCAACATCCATCTTGCAAAGATACGGCTGTATTCATTTCTAAATCCGCAGACTCACATTCCACGCTTCCAGAAGAGCCTCTATCCTTCTCAGTTGATGAATCGCTTTGCAAAAGATCTGTCGAGGGTATATCCTGGGATCTCACAGATTCCCTTTCTCCTGGAACTTCTAGAGCCTGTGAATAAGACAAAAATAAGTGAAATAATTGGCACCTAGCCACATGTAACACGTCGCAAAAAGAAAGGGTTAAAGTTAAAGCTTATGTATGTACATCAAATACATCTATATTCCTAAGAGCAAAAATAGCAATCAAAGCTTACTAAAAAACCAAAGCAGAAACGTCAGTATGTCACATGCCTATTTAGAAATTCAGATTCACATATATTGACTAGGAAGTTCAAACCAGATCAAGCTCCTTCTAATACATTACTGCACCTCAAGGTTAGCAACACATTCGCCTCATTTATACCTTAAAAGTTCAAACTGTGGGGCGCAAATGATTAGCATGCTCTCAGCATATAACATTTCTTAGTTAAGTACCTTGTGAAGATTCGCAGCATGAAGACTTGAAAGCTGTCCAAGCTTCATAACCACGGAATATAGTCCCTCCACATTCTCAGTAAGCGGACCCACCAGAGGTTCTATATTTTTGCAAGCTTCCCTAATTTTAATGTTATAAGATTGGAATAATGCCTTTCCATGAATAAGGGGCATACTGGCATTGTTCTTCTCTCTTTCCTTTGAAATTGCTTCAGACATAATAGTTACATCAGCAGATAGACATGCTTCAAGTGGAAATAAAGTTGCATTTGCCTGTCAAGCACAAAACAAAAGGCCTTTTTCTTCAGAGAAAGAAAGTGATTCCATGTTCCATGGAAAAAACTATATTGATGGTAAGTAGTTATATATTCTGTGAGTACTGTTTAGCATATCCCAATAATGTGATATGACCCACATATATCATATATTCAAACGATGTCAAACACCATGTACATGAAAAACAAGTAACTATATTGAAATTGGGGAAGGAAATATAATGAACAAAGAGAAGCAGTGACAAGCCTTAGAAAGATTGGTCATAAGGGAACTGTGCACTGCAGCAGCTTCCTTCCCCAGAGCGTACA
Organism: Setaria italica; assembly: GCF_000263155.2. Taxonomy (NCBI): domain Eukaryota; kingdom Viridiplantae; phylum Streptophyta; class Magnoliopsida; order Poales; family Poaceae; genus Setaria; species Setaria italica. The sequence goes on from NC_028458.1 coordinate 6,040,063, forward strand.
CATCATGCAACCCATCTGCTATAGCCAAAACCTGCAAATAATTTCCAGGAAATCAAGAACAAGAAATAACTGATTCGATCTCATTGTCATAAACAACTAAAAAGGGAGTGTAACTATGTAAGACAGACCGCCACATCTGAAATTTCTAATTCCTCATAGTTGGAGAGTAAAAATCATAAAAGACTTGCATATACAATTCAGTAATGCCAAACAGCAAGCTAAATAATATTAATTTCTCAATTTTGGCTAATGTGGTTACAAACCATTTGCAGGCTTCCACAGCTCAATCTACATGATTAACTTCACTAGCTCCTATGCAATCAAAAAACTCAAAACAGAAAGTTCCATCAAGATGAAATTTGATTATGTACCTCGTCGAGCAAGGAACCACATTCAGAAGTCAAGGCAGTGCGATCCTGTGATACATGTTTGAATCCAGATAGCAATGCACTTACTTCACAAGCATGTTCATACATGGCTACAAGAGCATCCTGTAGATTAACTGGCAAAAGGTACCAATATTATTATACAATGGTAAAAGAAGGGATATATACAAACTCCCACAATGGATGATAAAAAAAAAAATCAACAACTCCAAGTAGGAGTAGCATACCTAGTGCAGATTTTGCTTTTACAGAGACTACAGAAACCTGGTTGTTTGCTGAAAACAAGCCTTTTCCAGCAGTTTCCAGGTTGACTTGGCCAACTTTCCACTCCTGTTCTGCACCTGCTTGTAACAGACATACATATAACTATTATGAAACAGGAGAAACTTATGTAGAACAACAGGAGGAACCATAATGGTAGAAGGGCGCAGAACTTTCAGATTCTGAATAGACTTTGGCAATATTTGTATATCTTGCTTCAGGGGTATGGAGCTGAGTACTATAGAGCATAACTAAAAAAGGTAAAAAAACCACAGCATAGCACATCAGCACAATTATATCCCACAAGACACCAACAGGCTATCTTGAGTGGATTCAGTTTTTTATAGCAAAGAATAAGTTTGTCTGTCTTGATTAATTTGAGCATAACTGTAATTAAAGTATGAAAAAAAAGATTATAGTCAACTTACATATAAAGGAATGATATGCTGCGTCTAGACGTGTCAGGAGATTCACGAAAGTTTGCTGCCAGGCCCTGCCTTTGTCCATAGATTGTTCGGGAGCTTTATCCTCAGGAATGAAGTAAAGTCCATCTCTGGATGCTTCAAACTCCAAAACAGATGTGCACAACTTAACAAGATCAGATGCCTCTTTTTGAACCACTTGAAGCAATTTCCTCCTTTTCAACAGATGACCATGAAATTCAGGGGGAATTCCTGAACCCTTTGCGGTTGAACCACCTGCACCAGAAGTATTTGTACCAGCACAGGCCCATCCCATTGCTCTCTCAAGTTGTCCTTCAGCTGAAATAGAAATGCTTTCACAAGCTTGCAGGAATTCAATTGACCTTGTTATCAACGAGACCGAAGACTGGATCTTATCTAACATGTTGCTTCTGCTCAGATTTAAAATCAAAGAGATGAACTTATCATCGCTAAGAATATTTTGTGACAAAACCTTTGCCTTTTGCACATGGGGAGATGAAAGATCATGTAGCCATTCAACCTGAACTGTTTCCAAAATGGTTTTGCGCAGAGCCTCGGTGAGCTCATTCAATTGCTTTTTCATTAGTGAAACGGCAGTCCGGGTAGTTCTAGCTGTCTCGTGAGCATTACAATATTCCTCAAGCATTAATGCAACCCTTCCAACGGCAGCAAAATCTCTTTTAGGTTGATCTGATTCTCTTCTTCCTTGACCCAGCTGTAGTAAAGCACTAATTTCTTCATCTAAACTTAGGATGAGTGAAGGAGCAATCCTTTCTGTTATATACCGGAAAACTTGTTTTTCCACATGGATTGCAAGCTTCTTTTTAAGAGTCAGGTAAAGTTGATTGGCGTTAATACTATGCTCAACAGAAGATGACATCTCATGCATGCATAAATCAAGAATTGAATCAAGAAGGCTGAGTTCCCAAACAAAAAAAGCATGATCCTTCCATATGCCAGCTAAAGGCCACACCACATCAGACAATGAAGAACCCAAAGACAAAGCATCTTTCATACTGGAAATGGGTCTATCTATGTTAGAAGGACACACGCGATCAAGCAATTCCAGGTCAGCAAAGGGTTTTGCCAAGATTGAAAGGAGGGCCTTGCTTTGTCTAAAATGAAACTCACTTTCCTGATCACGATCCACCAAAGATGAGAAGTACTGTTTGGAAGAAAGCAACGAATTGATGACACTGTCTTCTACTTTCATAAGTGATGAAATACGCAAATCTTTCTGGCTCCATGTTTCATGTAGTTGTTCCAATTGTGCTCTACAGATTTCCTCCTGCGAAGCTAGCTCCTCTGCTTCTTCCCAAGATAGATGTTCTCTGCCTCTTGCAGCAGCTTCTTCAAGAGCTATTTGCTGCTCAGTAATTCGACCAACTTTCACAGAGTAGCTCTGTTCCAATTCAGTAAGAGATGTTCTCTCAAGTTCTACCTCAACCAGCTTCTCTAGAGCTTTGTCAACAGAACCGCGTATCTTAGAAATTAAACCAACAGCTTCCATTACCTCTGAATTGTGTGAAACAAATGATCTGATAAATTCTGGAAGAAAAGCTTCAGTCATTTGTTCAATCATGTTGATACTTGAGTGCAAAGCAGCCTGAAAAGTAGAAGCCCAGTGCCTGGGGTGGGGCTTTGCATAAGCAACACTTGTCTCAGCTAAGGTTTTCCCAATAACTTCATGCACTTCATCAACAACACTAGAGATCAATGCACATTTTTCTATGTGCTGTTCAAAAAATTGCAAGCCCATTCCAGCATCAGCCTGAAGACCAGAATCATCTGCCCTAAATTTAGCTTTTCCAATAGCTTTAGTTGAGAGGTCAGACACTTTGGCTCTAATATCACTATACAGCTGGCCCACAGCAATCCCAAGAATAGAAAGCACCTTACTTGTTGTCTCTTGTATATCACCCTTAGCTGGAATTTTGATCTCACCCTGCCTAAGACTTTCTGAATGTGACAGATGAGTGTCATCACCGTCGTTCTTTTGTGAAGGCAATTGAATAGAGTTCATGAATGCAGAAAGTATCCGCTCTTTGGATTGCATTTCATTATCCAACCCGATAGAATTCATCAGTTCAGAACATTCCCTTGCAAGTCTTTCCACGCATGTAATGTAACTTTCCATTTGATTTAAGAGATCCCGATATCTTTGCTGCACTAGATGAGTGCCTTCACCTTGAACCTTAGCAATGACTTCTGCGGCCTGTCTTTTGGCAAGGGAAAGCATATCTTGTGATGTATTTCTTACAGATAGCTGCAAAACTTGCGCCCAACTAGATATTGGACTGGTTGTGATGTAGTTAACAGGAAGAACTTGCTGCAACACTAAAGAATATTCAACAAGTGAGTCCAAAGCAGAGGAAAGCCCACCCTGCAACTCAGATATTAATTGAGAAACCTCCCTATCCAACTCAGAGCACTGTGCTCTTGTTGGCTCTGGTACAACTGTAAGTGGGACTCCTGATTCTAGGACAGCTGAAATAAGGCTTAATGCCTCGTCCTTACAATTCAATTGCATGCATGACTCAGCACACACAATAGATCTGTCCCGTATAGCCTCAAGAACTCGTGCATATTTTTCCACCCATATTTTAAGCTTGTTAGCTTCATCAACTGCTGCAGCTTTTGCTTCTGCTAACTCGTGAGCATGAATTTCAAATGAAGTGCGAGATTTCTCAGCAACTGTAGTAGCATCAGCTAGGATTGAATTAGCCGACATTTCATTCTGCAAAACATTTGATCTCTCTTTCTCAGCATGATAAAACATAGCTGATGCAACCTCATAGTGATCTAAAGTATCCAAGAATTTCTGCACATAGTGAAAAGAAGAAATAAGGAGATGGAAATGTTTATTTGCGATAATTAATCTTTTGCTTGCGGACTTGGAAATAATACCTTTAGAGCAGATACTGTGGCTGGCAAATTAGTTAAGAAAAGATCCTTATGCTCCTGGGGAAAGGAAACTGTTCGATCAGATAGTGGCAATGATAATAAAAAAAATACATTAATAGTTCAGGACAGGAAACAGCTACAAAATGGGACTCAATCTTGAAATATTAATCATAGCATCTGTGTAGTGTGTGACAGATGGCAATAAAGAGTGATATATTTTATTGCTACCATCCTATAGGAACCTATGTAGATAATGAAACAATTAACTTACTATATATTTCTTAGGAAATAAACTAAACAAGCAAGTTTCGCTACAACCATCCATACAACATCAGTTAGCTAATTTGTGACAAAGTCCCTATACATTTACTTCAATCATTGATAAAAAAATTCCATATTAAACGGTACTCCCTCTGTTCGATAATTTATGAATCTTTGGATAAGTCATGATCTCCAGTAAGCAACTTTGGCCATCAAAATTAAATTATTCTTTAGTAATGTGTTAGAGAGAGAGAGAGAGAGAGAGAGAATCATGTTTTGAAAGTACTAATGATGATAGATAATAGACCTAATGGTTCAATTTTTCATGTGAAAAAACTATGTTTAGACTATATAAGTGGTCAAAGCTAAGGTCTGACTTTCCACAATGAAGCGCACGTTTAGTACCAGCTCCCGGTTAAATATTAAATCCACTAATGACCAGGTAGATGCAAGAGACATTTGCAACATGTTGACTTCAATGCTACCACACCAGGCTCCCGGTTAAATATTAAATCCACTAATGACCAGGTAGATGCAAGAGACATTTGCAACATGTTGACTTCAATGCTACCACACCAGATGTAAACAAGGTAATGTGGGCAGTCAAGGAAGATGGAACTTTATGGTGCATGGTTGGAGCTAAGGAACTCCAGATACTGCTTTTGGGAATAGATTAGGTGTTTATTTTAGTCTGATTTCCTGGTCAGGTTGTTTTCTTACTTAAGAAGGGCACTCAATGTAAAGCTTTGTAAGGTGTTGTACAGCTCTCCTGCGTATTCAAGAGGTCAAAAAGAGAAGCTTCAACTCCTAGCAAACAATTACCTGCAAAGGAACACGGATTTCTTGAATTCTTGAAGAGAATAAGCTCAAACTAACTGCTAATTCCATTCCTTTCTTCTCTTCACCAGCAATTCCTGCTTCATCTTGGATATTTCCTCGTGTCCACTCAATCAATGGGTCCCAAACAAATACTTCCAACAACATCAAGATGGTATCTTTGTTCTTCAAGAGGACATCCATAACTTCCTCACAAGTAACTCTAAAAACACCTTCCACACCAGTCAATCCTAAAGCTGATTCAATAGTTTGAGTGAGACGGAATGGAACAATTTCTGGAATCTTCAGCCTTTTCCCTTTATCAAAGCATATGTTGTAATCAATATGAACTACATCACCATTGCTGAAATCCATAAGAATGTTGTCCAGATGTCTATCTCCAAGACCCAGCATATGGCCAACCATGCTCATGGCTGCTACACTGCTAGAGAATCTGCAGTAAAAATTTGATTCATAGCTAAGCACTCACCAGCTGTAAGAACTTTAATCATAAGGCAATATTATCAAGAATAAAGAAAACTTTAGTTATCAATCTTAAAAGGGCTATCATAGCACTCTTTGTAACCTGCAGTGTGTTGAACGAATGAGTTACCAAGAATTTGTTCAAGGAATTCCTGACCTTTTTTTAACTCAGTTACCATATATATTGAAAAAAAACAATACATAATTGCATGGCAAGTGTTACTTAACAAACCATTTCTTGTAAACACAAAAAATCTTATCTAGAGTTCCTAATATTAACATGACTGTTAAATAATGAAGATGTCTCGCACCCACATCAAATTCCTGTCAACGGTAACAGAATCCTATCCAAGAGAAAGTACTATGCACAAAACAGGGAGGACTCTCTTCATCTCAGCTTCCAAGGCCCAGATCCCATGTACTAGGGATCTGCAACCATTTAATTCAGCAAATTCCTCACTTTCTTCATTCCAAGAAAAGAGTACACATTTTCTTTTCTTTCAACTATAGTTTATAAGAATATATTGTTTACACGTTAAGGTTTATGAGTGCAGAGTCTAAACTATTCAATTTAAAATATATAATAAAGCTATTCAATTTAAAATATATAATCATATATGTCTTCAATATTTAATGTGGTTTCCTAAAGTTACTAACAACTAATAGTGTATTTATTCTTTCAGGAAGTGACAACTAGCAGGAAAAAAACACAATTTTTTCCAAGGAGGGTGAGGGAAGAGCAAGTGGCGAATAATGTAACTGCTGTGTTCAAAAGAAAGGTGCCATGCCCTACCTCTTTACTTTGGAGTTAAAGTTTCTGAAGCCTTCACTAGCACACCACATTTCTTGCCACAGAATTTGTTTTGGAGTCTCATTCATAAGCTCCAATAGAACTTTTCTCTTGACATCTAGTGGCCAATCTCTTCGTGATACTACCCTTTTGATCCCTTTTTCTTTCAGTGCTGGTATAATTTTTCCATAGAACATATCACTTGGACGAGGAACAGGTGGAACAGGGTTGCGAATGTTACCAGCGCTAACTGAAGATAGCTGTGCCTCTGCCTGTGCCAATTGCGAACGCTTTTGCCATGATTTGTACACATTGTATATGCTGCTTACATTTTCCACCCATTGGATCAGTCCAGCTCGTCCACTAACCGGTGTAACAGAATAGAACCGTAGTGCAATATTTCGACTTCGAGTGTCAGAAGACGAGTACAATAAGCTATTTATCGCCTCCAACAACTGCATTATCCGAGAATCAAGGCGTAGATCCTCCCGGCCCTTGAGAAGGTAAGTATACCTCTGACCATCTGATCCTTGCAAAACAAGCTTCTTAGGTCTTGTCTTTGTTGAAAGTATCGTCACCTCTTTGCAGAATGACGACACAGTTACAATGCCATGGTTTCCAGCAAAAGATTCTGAGGAATCAAGTATCTGCTTCTCAAAACCAGGCATTGGAATGTCAGATGTTGACAAAACAGCTAGCTGTGGAGCAATTTCACTTAACAATATGCATGACTTTCTTTGATGCGTGGCTAAAGAAGCAGCAATTGAATCAAAAGGCTGCCAAATCTCTCCTAATGCTGTTGGAGATCCAGGGGGCGTCTTAAGGGTTGTGATTGCAGATTTCAGCTTAGCATTAAATTCCTTATGGAACCACATCTCATGAGATGTTTTTGGTTCGCGAGATGTAGATGCCAGACGACGTTCCAAGGCTACAATGATTGGAGTCATCACAGCAGAATATTTTGCAGCATTAATCTTGTTCTTTTCTGCTGAACTCAGTGTAGAATTTGCAGCAACCCTTGCAGCTTCATCTTTAAGTATATTGATTCTCCTTAAAACATCTGCATCACAATAGAAATTTGGTCAATAATAACATCTGCATCTACTCAAGAACTGTAGTTTACTTAACATAAATATAATTGTCATGGGCAGTCAGCTGGATCTTACGGGCCAGATCGAGAGTATGGTAGGCCCATTAGGGTTAAGTTAGAGATAAGATTAGATATCTTGTTTAGGGTCAAGTAAGCCTGAGAGGAGATTATCAACCAAAGGAAGCAAGAAAATCAATCTATTGTCCCAAACCCTGCCCTTGTGGTGTGGTTGCCGCCACCATAGGCCAGATATAAAGCATCTCTACACGTATGTTGCTGTAATGTTGTATGCTTCCGACTAAACTTCCAGATGATCTACTGCCAGTGACATGAAAATTTCCATTTGCTTATAAGAAAATCCTTTTACAGTATTGGAAAACTGAAACTGAAGGATCACATGAGTCATATCATAAACTCTCAAGGGGCATCATCAATCCTGGCAATTCTATGCAGTGACCTTTCATCATTTCATGGCACCGGAACCTAGTTAACTGTCATTAACTTGTCGTGTGTAGTAGCACATGACACTAGAGGAACATGTAATTGCGTAAATCATAGAGTAAAACAAATGAAACCTTAGGGTGCTTTTCATGTTGCGGCCACCTTTTTAAATCAACTTTGTTTTTACCACTTACATCACCTAACCAATAACATCTATTTAGATTCTGCAGGAAAGCACCGCAATGTCGAGCTGAACCTTAAGGTAAGTCATGTAGGTATCTAAGTTTTCAGTCAAAACCTGCCTCCTCCAGCTGATTCGACAGGACAGCAAAAGGGGAGGTGAGGCTTACCTGAATGGAGATCTTGTAAAGTGCTCAGCCACTGTTCCTCCCAAAGAACAGTAATCATACCTAGCTCCTCAATTGCAAGCTTAACATCTTTAATTAAATTGGGGTACAGCTTAACCTATGGAAAACAGAAAGGTTTAAAAACATAAAATAGCACCGTCGCTAAAGTAGATAACCATAGTCTGATATGGTAAGGTACTAAGGTAAAATACCAGAAAGTCCGATATGTGCTGAAGCTCCTCAGAGGGTTCTCCTTCACAAGCATTGATATCAACCAATGTAGGATATACAATAGAACAAGGAGAAAGTTTTCCTAGCTTCAGCAATATACTCTCCAAAAGTTCCCTTACTATCTTCTCTGGGTGGGAACTCAAGCGTGCAAAAAGTTGAGGTATAATCTCCTGCATATTTCCAAAGCATATAATTATAAGGTAACTATTATCATAAGCTCATAATTATATAATACAGGCCACTATCATGATGTACCTGCCATGGCAGTAAAGGAACTGTTGAAACCCCACTTTCAAGTGTTTCCTTCAGTTCCACCCCATAGTTCAACATTATGTGAAGGAGATACAGCATTGCACGCATAGTGTAGCTTCTTGTTTTCCCTTTCAAAGCATCATGGTGATATGAAGGTTGAAGCTCAGTTGATGAATGAGAAAGGTACTGAAAATAAGCATGTGCTGCGTGACCGAAGAGTGATACCCTCCTTTTCCTTAATGACCACCAAATTTCAATAAGCTTGTCAATCAAAGGCGTATTGTCCTTTGCACAATCAGATTTACAAAGAAGAACTATTAGTTCTGATGCTAGAACTGCTGGGGGGTCTTCACCTTCACGGGCCTCAAAGCCTGGTGCTCCAGCTGCAGTTTCTATCAGATGAATTGCCTGTTCAATAAGTGAAGTTATGGGGCCTGCTGTCACTGGATAATCACAACCCACATGATCTGCATGTTTATCAGCACAGATACTTCTGATTATTTCCTCCACCTCAGATTTCTCATCATTTGTCAAGTGATATCTATCTGGGGAAAGTTCAGACTGAAGAACAGGGGACAGTGAATTCTGCAAATTTGAATCTTTTCCAGACAGAGAATAACTGGCATGAGTGAAGCACCAGGATGCATAAGCAAGCCAAGCTTTACCCATGCTGGGGCAAAGTTGCCAGGATGTCTTCCGAGCAGTGCCTATGATTTCTTCAGCAAGTGCACGATAGTTCAAAGTCGAAACAGCAACACTATCACCAAACAAAAGTTCCTCTGTACCATTTTGAAAGCCATTAGAATCACTGAGATCTTCTATTACCTTTGGAATTATCCTATTTAAGATAGGGGTTGAGTTTTCTTGCTCTATCCAGGTTGAGAGTTTCAAACAAGCCCTAGCAATAAGTGAATGCGGAGTGCCAATGTCAGATGAACAATTAATTGTGGACAGAACGCTAGCACGAACCAGTGACCACATCTCAGATAGAGCCTCTTCATTATTTCCCTTTTCACGCTTCAGCAAGGCTCCTTCGTACTTAATGTTCAACTCAAGTATTTCCTTGTCCATCTCATCAGATGACTTCAAAGGATGATTTGTGAGGTACTGGTTTAAACGGGTAGCCAACATAAAGTTGCCCTGCTTTCTAGCAAGACTTGCAAGCTTCTGGCAGAGAAGAAGAGTGGATAAAGAAGATGGTTGTGTATTACGGTAAACTTTGAAGACCTTTAGCCACATGCTGCAGTCTTGATGCATTCTATCGATGGGATCATGCAGTACTTTCAGTAAAGAATCCATTATTGATCGTGATTGATTAGGTCCATTTTGGCAGGTCAACCCCGAAGCTTCCTCGAATGCAAAGATGCAATGAAGCTGGCCAGCGCAAGCAGCAGCTTCAGGCAATCCATTGAGTGGGACAACAGAGAGAGCTTCATCCAACATCAATTTAGCCTTATCAAGCTCCTCCTTTATGCCCTCCAACTTGCTACTAGATTGAAGCATTCCACGCAAGAGCATAAGTTCACTTCTCTCAAGTGCGACCTTGGGATCAAGGGTGAGCTCACTGCTACTTTTCGGAGTAAGGTCAAGATAACCCCAAGCTGAATGAAAGTCCCCCTCATCAAAGCACGCCATTGCATGAATAGCATTGAGTTCGTTGCCAGCACTTGTTAGAGCACCTGAATAAGGTTTGCCAGCATGGACAGCACGGAGCACTTGTAACTCTGCAAGCCAGCTCTCTAAGCATTTCCAATCTGAAAGGGATGTGTAGCACTCAATGACACGCTCTATGATGTACTGAATGCCATCAGACTTCATGGAGGTAAGGGCTTCCTCCGACTGCAGTAGATGGGAATAATGTGCAGCCGCCTTTTCATACTGCCCCTGGGATTGATAGATCAGTCCTGACATCCACGAGAAGTGCTTGTCGCAATCAGATACACTCCGCACTAGTTGATTGTCTTGCTCAAAGTAAGTGTACAATGTTGACACAGCCCACTTCTGAAGTCCAACTAAGGCGTCTGTTTCATGACATCTGCACAATGCCAAGGAAACATGCCGGAGGACCTTCAGAACATCTGCTTCTAACCTCTCTCTAAAACCATGATGACTTTCAGTAGCTCCACCTGTGTGACTATTGCCTCTGAGGGATGATGCAGCCAGGTTTCTGAGATCTACCAGCCGCAATGAACAGTAGTGAACGACTGCATCACTGCAATGCATAGCTAATCCTGCATTCAACATTGGATCACAAATTCGCGAAAACCACTCTTCACAAACTCGTTTGTTTGCGCGGAAAAACACAGAACTTGCTTTAGGTGGGGGTGATAGAACAAAGGAACCTTCATATGCATTGTAAGCATATTTTTTCAATGCCTCAACGAAATCCAATAGCAGACGCATTGGCAATAAGCAAATGTCAGCTGGCCCTATATACCTGCCTTCACCTTCCTTAGCTTCCGGCGTCAATACATTTGTTACATCCAAAAGCATGCGTTCTAGAGCTGCAAATGTCTGAGTGGGACCACCTAGATGAGTTCGAAGTCGAAGGTTAATGCAGTGCCGGGCAGCTTCATGTATTCCCCACCAAACTGCAGCATGATTGTTAACTGAGTAGATCCTATCAATAATAGCTCTGTCCACACTAGGACCTTTGGGGAGTTCGTTCCCATCAGCATCTCCAGACATATCAGTTTGACCAGAAAGCATATCTTTCTTGCCACGGTAACTAAAGACCAGCCGTTGCACCCAAGATGAAAGAGGTAATTTCAATCTGAGAGAAAGGTAACTCAAAATAGAAACAAGCTGCTGCCAGTGGAGTTTCCTAGGTTGTTGCTTCACAGCAAGCACGTGCCTCCAGTTCATGCAATGGTTGGACATGTTAGCAATATCTGAGGAATTCAGATAACTATGCTTGTCCACAAGCAAGCCAAACGCATATGTCGTGATAGGCAAAGCGATTGAAAATAACCTTAGAAATGCATCCTTTACATTACTATCTGGATCACTAAGCTTATCAAGCAGAACCTGAGCGACAACCAAGAAGTTCATGGGATTGATGAGTTTACCCAGGAATAGTAACTCCAAGGTTAATGCAACATGGCATCTCACTTTAGGCTCCCTATCATATGCGCAATCCAAGACAGTGAAAAGGATACCATTCGAAAGTGTAGCATCCCCAATGGCCTCATAAGAGAAACTGAACTTATCCACATCCCTCTCCATTCCACGAATCAAATTTTCAAATGAAGCTATCCAATCTAGAGCCTCTAATTTCAGTGTCATGGATGATGATGCATTAAGACCCTGAACTATGTATTTGCCATATTTATGCACAAACTTCTTTTTACACTCACAAGAAATCAGCTGAGTTTTGCAACCTTCAGATGTTGCCATAATGCTTGAGAGTTCCATGTTGCTCAGTTTGTGTAGTGTAGAGAAAATCTGAAACTGCATCTCAAGGAAATTATGGAAAGGTGTACCAAACGGGTCAAGCTTCTCTGAGATGAATGATGTCAAGCTACTTGCTCGCTCATTTCTCTTTCTTGTATCAAGTGCAATCGTGGCCAGAAGAATCTTCAGATCAAATTTCATTAAGGAAAGCAACTGATCCTCTGAATATTGTGCCCAAGAATGTGCACCTGAGTTCAACTTGCTTTTCCTTTCATTGTTAGACTCTAAGGAGAGACTCTGGATACAAGGGTAACTTGCTTGCCCTTCCTCAAGCAGAGATTTTATCAGCTCTAACTCTTTTGTCAACGATGCAATTGCTTGATCAACTACATCTTCCGATCCATGCTGTAGGCAAAAAAGGTAAGTAGCTGCTGAGTTTGCGACCACAGTATGGTTTGGATGAAGACGCAACTTAGATAAAATTGAACTGAAGTCAAGCAAAGCTCCCACAGAAGATGCACAGAGCCCCAAATTTTGCAGTGACAGAACTTGCAGGTTAGTCTTAAGTGCTGCCACCAACTGTGCTGATGAGGCAACTTCCAAACTCTGGGCCAACACATCCACAAACAGGACATAAAATTCAGCAAACCGTTCCTGCAGAATCTCTGCAAGCAAGACCAAGCATCTGGATGCTTCTTCCATCCTCTCAGACCAGCCAAGCTTAGAGGCTATCACTGATGCACACCTTAAAAGCTGAGGAGCTAACGCTTCCAGAGGCCCAGCTACAAGTTCCCTTAGGTTATTTCGCTCAGCCACACCAGACGCCATGATCTGCAGTACCGTAGAGAAGCAAGCAAACAGCGGACGAAGTCGCCCAGAGTTATGGCTGGCTGCAAGGTTGGGATCATGCACAAGCACCTCCATATCAGCCAAGAACTTGGGAAGCAACCCAAGCGAGAACTGCAGATTCCCAAGCCAATGCCACTGAAACTGCAAAAAGCTATCCATAATCATGCTGCGATCGGCATCAGCAAGGTCTGGCACAAACGCCCACCCAAGGAGCAGGTCCATGATATCAACAAACTGCGGACGGAAGCAATGGGGGAACTTGGCGGCAATCAGCATAAGCAGGCCGAGCAGACACCGGAGCACGGCGAGGGACGTCCGCTCATCCTCGAGCACGTCACGGCAGGAGGCGAGGAGAGGCGGCACGAACCGCTCGACCGGGGCCACGTCCCCGGTGGCCAGGAGCTCCCGGAGCCCTTCGGTGACGAGCGCGGCTGAGGAAGGGTCCCCCAGAAGCGGCAGCGCCCAGGCGACGAACCCGTCCGGCAGACCCCCGGGCGCTTCGTGCGAGCACAGCACCGCGCAGAGCGTCGCGTACGCCGACACCGCCGCACGTCGCACCGCGTAGGACCTGCACAGCAAACCATCAAGCACGAGCCGGATGAGCCGAGGTGATGCGTGAAGGGGGGAAAGCGAAGAGAACGAGAGGAGGGTGCACTTACGCATCATCAGCGAGGAGGACCGAGAGGGGCGGGGCGAGGAAGGGGGCGAGGGCGGGGAGGAGGGGCCGGTTGGGTGGGTGGAGGAAGGAGAGGCGGAGGTTGGAGAGTGCGGCGGTGCGGGAGGCGTCATCGGAGGGGTGCGGGGGGTCGCCGGCGGCGGCGGAGAGGAGGGAGGAAAGGTGCTGCTGCAGCTGGTGGTGCGCGTAGGAGGGGCGAGGGTTTTGCATTGTCGCGCCCGCCGCGCCGTCAATCTCATCGACCGCCGCGCTCCGCTCGCCGCCCGGCGCGGAGAAACATCTATGGCGTCGCCGTCTTCTGTTACTTGTGGAGCGCCCGGTGAACCGAAGGCCCGAAGGTTCAGATCGATAACGCGACTAGGGGAGGAGACGGGCTCGTTTCGGCCCCGATGAACCGTGCGTGTGCAGCAGCCCAAGGCCCGTGGGTCGGGGTGGTAATTGATGTGTGGGTCTCACAGTGACGGCCCACACGCCAACGAGAACGAGTTCCTTTGCAGACCGTTCTCCTGGAAACGCACACGGTCGTCGGGATTTGGGTCACCTTGTGTCTGAATTCTGATCAGGATTAATTGATTATACATGACTTTGTAAGTAAAGACACTTTCCTCTGCATCCAAGCCAGTCAATCCCCATCCAAAGGATGCCAACGTTCCCAAGGAAAGGAAGCCCAGGACTTTGCTGCATCTCTGGCTATGTAGTTTTTTCTGTGACTGTTGTTGCATTACTGAAAATATTTTCAATGTATCTAAATCCATAATGTAAATTGCCTTTTCGATGCTCACTGGCTTGATCCTTTTGTAAATCTGATTTTACTGGCATATAACTGTATTGCTTACCATTCCCTGAAGTTTTGCCATAGATTAACACCATACTCTGTTTATGCTGCTGAATAGTTAAGATCATCAGATGGAATGTTGAATTAGTTATACCTTATTGTTGGTGCAACTTTTTTTTGGCAGTGCACCAAGCTACTCCTACAGGCCCTACTCAGAGCAGCAATGTCTCCGTGCTCGGAAGAATTGGGTTAACTCAAGGTGGTATCTTTGGCAAAAAAAAAAAAATATTGGAAACGTAGTCAGTTCCATGGCATATAGAACTGCTGCTAATGATCAATATCTAAATGCACATAATTCTGAGGCACGACTTCTGGTACCGGAAGTGCCACTTCACGCAGAGCTGTTGATGCTGCAATTGATAAGCTGACCATCTACTGCTAACCATGCTGCTCCAGTGGGAGAGTATGATTCATGTGACATCTCGCCCTCTCTGTGTTTGATCTAGCATGATGTTTCTATTATTTCACCATGGTTAGTGTACTCTGGCATGGTTTTCTATGGTAATACATACCCATGGTTAGTGTTTCATATGGTGATAACCAACCTACATTTGGAATCACATAGAGTATTTGTTGTCTATTATTTGTCTTTTAGATTTATATAGTTGATGTGCATTGGTTATTGGCAGCTGTGTTTTTTTTTAACCCTAAATGTTGAAGTTGCACTAAGAAAACCCCTTGCTGAACTTTTATTTCTGTAGTTGAATCATGATAGCTGCTCGCACTAACCATCGGTGTTTACTTCGATAACTGTTCAAAGTTGAGTTCAGTGGACAAGTGGTACAGATTAGTATATTGTTTACTAGCAGCCGCTGATGTTTTCTTAATTGATAATGCAGCGTATCAGAAACTATGAAGTTGGCGACTTCAGTAAACGCAAGTACTACATCCACAAGCTGAACGAGAGCCGCTGGAGAGCTCGTGCATCTACCTAAGTTGCTGTTTCATTGGAGGTTGGAGCTGATCATTCAATGGCTATCTTTGCTCGCATGGTTGATTAGTAATGGCTCTGCAGAACGACCGTGCCTGCACCGTGGTAGTTGCCTTACGAATTTTGGTGCCCCGATGAAGCAGGTGTTCGTAATGGAAATAGGTTGTTTACCAATGGATGGTGATGTTCTTTTCACCATGGTTGTGAAGGTTGGCCGCATCAAGTTTTTATCAGTGCAACATCAGGGGAATTGCGTAAATCCATCTAATCTTTCATGCACTGATGATTGGTAGTCGAGCAGACTTGCGAAGACTTTTTTCTCCCCGTTTTTCGATTACAGTGGCGACCGCTCGACTCGAGACCCTCCTAACACCGGGAAAAAAAATCTCTCTAGCAGGTCGGCCTGTTATCTGCATAGCTTGAACGAAAAGACTTCAAAACCAGCCCATGTATATGAATTTCACGTAACAATTTTTTTCATTTTGCTTGGCGCACAAAGTGGCGCAGCATATTTAAGCATCTGTGTTTCATCATCAGAAACAAAAACGACAATTAGGAACGAACGGGTGCGGTGATGGATGAAGTGGATGACAACAACTTAAGAAAAGAAAATCCGAGCCCACATCGACACAGCAAAACCCACATGGCTCGGCCCATGTACCGGCACCTTTTGTTGGCCCATCACAGCACCGCAATCTGGCGGAGTCGCGCCGTTGCGGCTTCTTTTCTCAGGGGCGAGCGCGGTTTAGTCCCACCTCGGCGCCTCAACCTTGCGCGGCTGCTCGAGCTGCCTATATAACAAAGCCCCCAGGCAACCTAGCTCCTTACTTACCTGGACGGGGTCGATGGGCGATCAAGAAGGCCCATGGCCTAGATCAGTGGCCCACATTGCACTTGGTGGGTGCGCTGGTTTACCATCTCCCCAAGTGGGAGAGTGGACGTCATAATTTGTGGTAGAGGGGGTACGCGTTCGCGCGGCCCCTGCCAATTCTAAGAAATTAAAATTTTACTCTTGCATACAGGGTTAGGTCCCTGGTAAAGGTTTTCCTTGCTATATTCTTCGTATAGGTCCCTGCTCTCTGTAATGTCGATATCGCAAGTTGTGGTGGTGGGCTTGTTTTGGGCCCAAAGCCAGAATTTTTATGGGTGAAAGAACAAATGAATTTCGAGACGATCTCGGCAATGGCGATATGGCATGTTAGGGCCTGTTAACTCCTCCCTAAACATGCTTACATGTTATTTCGTTAACCTTTGCAGATTTGAGTTCGTTGTTGAGTTTATTAAAGTGCCTTTGCCGATGAGATCCCACTGTTCTTAATTGATTATGCAGAGTTGTGGTAGGCTGTGCTATTGGAATTTGTGGCCGATACTTCTACAAGGTGATGCTTGAAACTGCGATTTGCTCGAAGAACCCAAAATGTCGAGATAAGCTAGCTACTAGAGCTCTTGAGCGAATATCCAGGGCAAATAAAATGTTCAAAGAATTCAACGTCTGATCCCATCAGTGCTTTTCTGAAACCGGACAGCTGCAATTGTCAGGCCTTGCAGACTAGTAGGTTGAAAACGCCGCCAATTCAGCAGCACCATTCATACCGATCGACTTGGTAAATATGTAAAGCTTGATGTGCTGATGGAACGAGAATCTTTATTTTCGAAATCTGATATCGCATCTTAGAAGTTGTAAGAATAAATAATTAAAAATCAACGACCGCGACAATTAGTCCTTACTCCTTAAAATCTCGAATAAGGAAAAGAAAGAGTGCGTACCGGGGAGAGGGGGAACTCGGCATCATAAATATCATGCCCTAGCTGCCGCCCCCGTCATCCCGCCGTCTTTTCCCTGACGTAGTGCTGGGGGTGATGCGATGCGATGCGAGCACGCAAGAGGTGAAGAACAAGAGGTGGACACAAGGAAGAAGAAGCCGGAGATCTAGAAGAAAGAGAAGACAAGCCGTCTTGCTGTTCTGATCTCGGGTAACAGCCATGGACCTATCGCTTTGTGCCATGGAACCTCCGTCTGCTGATGCTGCGACGGCTCCCAAGACCGTTCAGGTTGGTGCCAGTGCTTAATCCATGCCACATCCACTCTAAGAACTTCGAGGATGTACGCTACCTTCTCCCTACGAACATGCTGTGTTTTTTTTTTCTGAGACGTATGAACATGCTGCTGATCGATTCATTATGAGTTTAATAAATTCACTTGCTATTGCCTTGTGATGTGGCCTCAATGACGTTCTTGTGTGATGATCGCCGTGTCTCAACAGCCACGAGATCAGGCTCGGCAAGTGCAAGCACCATCTCCGCTTGCTGTATCAGTGCCGCCGCAAGAAAGCTTTGGTTGTAATGGAGGAGGAGGAGGAGGCGGCGGCGGCGGCGGCGGCTGCCCCTGCTGCTCCAATGGGGAATCCTGATTCATGCCACATCCTTTACGAGAGCGCCGTAGCCGCTGCTACTCCAATGAGAAATCCTGATTCATGCCACATCCCCTTATGAGAAACTGAAGGATGTACGTTGTTCTGCCCCCTTGACTTTTCTAGTTATTGAGGTTGCTGGACATATAATTTTTTTGAGCCATATTAATTCCTCCTAAAACCATGCTTACATTACCTCGATAACCCTTGAGGAGTAGTTCCATACGAACATGTTAATGATCATCGCTGTGCTAGTTATTTCATATACATTGTTGATTTTGCATTTAGATATTTAATTGTCTTGAGTCTTGACTATACGATCTCAATGTTCTTGGTTGGTAATGCAGTGTCTCAACAACGACGAGGTCAGGCTCGGGAAGTGCGAGCTCCATCTTCCCGTGTTGTTTGTGTGCCACATGAGAGCTCGTGAGCTCTGGAGTTGATTCATTGGCCCTTTGCCTCTTTCGACTCACGGTCTCATTGATAAGATAGTAAAAATATTATTCGCAAAAAAAAGACAGTAAAAATATGAACTAAATGCTGCAACCTACTAATATCCGTACTGTGAAATTATCTTTATTGTTGGTACGGGCTAAGTTTGTGGTATGTGCTAATATTTTCCTTGGAGTAGTGTACATTCTATCCTTGAATCTTGGAACATCTTTCATGGCAGTGATCATAAATGTTTGCTTTTCACTATGTTTGAACACCTAGGGTCTTGTTTAGTTGGCAAAGTTTGGAGGTGCCAAATTACTGTTACAGCACTGTAGCACACTGTAGCGTTTCGTTTGTATTTGTGAATTATTGTCCAAACATTGACTAATTAGGCTCAAAAGATTCGTCTCGCAAAGTACAACAAAACTGTACAATTAGTTTTTAATTCCGTCTACATTTAGTACTCCATGCATGTACCGCAAGTTTGATGTGATGGAGAATCTTCTTTTTGCATAGTGCTAAAGTTGGAAGTGGGGAGTGAACTAAACAAGGGCCTACTTCAGAGTTCAGACCTCACTATTTCTGGCCGGTAGCAGACAGCTACTCTATATGCTGCAACGTTCACATGAAAAGCAGCTCTTATCTTGAGCACTTGCACAGTTGTGTGAGTTGAATAATTTAGGGAACTACAACTACCGAACTGATGCTACTGAAATTTTATACATGTGGAACTGAAAAAACTCTCATGGCCATGAAGCCTAGTGTGAGATGTTGCCAATTCAGTAGCGCAAGTGACACACCCGTCCGACATTCCTGCCGACCATGACTCCATGAGAGGACACGTTGATCGATAAAGGTAAAATTTAAAGTGAAGACACACATTAGTCTAACATGATACAAGAGTATGTCACTGCAACTCTCTGTGGAAGCATAATAAAGTGGCAAAAAAGAAAAATCTAATTCTACTGAAGAAAAGTGTCCCGCCGCAGTCCGCTCCAGCAGCGCCATGTCCCCCCCCAGTTAAGATGGGAGAACCCCCCCCCCCCCCCCCCAAGTCCCGCTCCCTTTTTATTTCTGATGCGCCTTACGCTCGTTGGACCCTCGTGAAGTCGTGGTTATAGTTCAATGACTTTCCTGTGTGCTTTTGTGCCTACGTGGAACTCATAGTATTTGCCCTTCTGAGTAGTGACGTAGTCATCGTATTTGTTTGTGTTATCTTAGGGCCTGTTTGGATACCCTGTGTTAAAATTTAACAAGTGTTAAAGTTTTAACACTCTCAAATAGAGTGCTAAAGTTTAACACATTGGGGTGTTTGGATGATGTGTTAAACTTTAACACCTTTGGTGGGAAATGACTCCATTGCCCCTCATTTATGGCCGGCGAAGAGAGAGGGAGGAGAGAGAAGGGGTAACCTGGGAAAAAGTAGAGAGGGGGACCACTTTTAACACCTTTAGCAAGTTTTAACACCCCCTCCATGTGTTTATGAAAAATTGGGTGTTAAACTTTAACATCTCACTTTTAACACAAGTGTTTGGATAAGAAAAGTGTTAAAAAGTGTTAAAAGTGGGGTGTTAAACTTTAACACCCTCTTCCCAAACAGGACCTTAGTTTATTCATGATCATATAGAGATACAGGCATATAGTTTACAAATTCACTAAGGCCCCTCTTCGGAACAAAGGAATTTTTTAGGATTCCAATCCTATAGGAAAATTTCCTACGTGACCTTTTTGAACAGAGGATTGCATCATATAAAATTTCTTAGGATTCCTATGGATGCATGAATCCATAGAAATTTTGGAGGAAAACTAACATGAGTTTGGAGCTCATGGAAAATTTCCTTTGTCATCTCTCCCTTCGAATTCCTGTGTTTTTTATGTGTCGCATCCAAAGACTACTTTAGAAACTTTTTTTGCATTTTGAATTCCTGTAGGGCTGCAAGTTTCGTATAAGTCTAATCATGCATTTTTCCTATTCCTAAGTTTTGAGAATCATCTATTCCAAAAATGCCCTAAAGCTGTTTAAGTGACTAATTTTCATCTTTCTGTTCATTTGTCATTATCTCTATTGGCTGCTTCTCATGAGATTTTATAGCCTGATGATTGGTATGGATATTTAGTAGTGCAAGCACTTTAAATATTAATTAGTTGCTTTATGAATGATAGAGTTCAGAAAGCATAGGTGCTGCTTAGCAGTGTGACATCATAAATTTTCCGGGAGGTTGTTTTTGACACATATATATGACCTGCCTACTGAATATCCGGTGCGCTGCGTGACTAGTTGTTTGCATTGGGTTCAGACGGGCGCATAACAACTTAACAAGTGGAACCATTTGTGGGAAAGGACTGTTTTCCGTGCATCCCTTTTTACATTAATTCTGATGGTTTCCATTTATCATATTTTGCACATTGTTAGCATTGCCATGAATTGAGCACAACATGTAGGTCCCGTTTTCTTCCACTGACTTATTTTTAGCACATGTCACATCGAATGTTTAGATACTAATTAGGAGTATTAAATGTAGACTATTTACAAAACCCATTACATAAGTCGAGGCTAAACGGCGAGACGAATCTATTAAGCCTAATTAGTCCATGATTTGACAATGTGTTGCTACAGTAAACATTTGCTAATGATGGATTAATTAGGCTTAATTAGGCTTAATAGATTCGTCTCGCCGTTTAGCCTCGACTTATGTAATGGGTTTTGTAAATAGTCTACGTTTAATACTCCTAATTAGTATCTAAACATTCGATGTGACACGTGCTACAAATAAGTCACCGGAAGAAAACGCCCCCGTAGTATTCGCTTTTGTGATTTACTTAATTATAGTGTACCTGAAAGGTTGTCATATATGTGCAACTTATGTTGCTCTTAACTATTTTGCACTGACGTTTGAGCCAAGTCCATCCACATGGAAAACCATGTCAGGGACCACGGATCTCTATCTCTATTTGTGTCATTTTATATTGTCAGGAAGTACAGAATCCTCTCCTGCTCCGTCGGCAGCTCCAGAGAAAAGACCACGAAGGCCAGGTATTAATGTGGTCCACATCAACGATGCCCTATTTTCTTTTGAACTGACATTGTTTACAATTTGATCTTGGCAGTCACCTGATTTGCATCTAGATCTTTTTTACAAACATGTTGCTCCTTTAGCTGTCCATGATTTTTGAGTCCCCGTTGTAGTTTTTTTTTATAAAAAATAACTTCATTTACGATGTGCAGTCTCTCTTTTAATTATCAGCTCCAAGGTCTTTTGCAAATTTGATTCTCTTTGGATTAATTTAATTGTTTTCCAGTTCCTATAAAGCACATGCAGTAATTTGCAGCTTATATTTACAATGTCACGATGGCAAAATCCGGTTCAGTAAAGTTTAAAAAACCAATCAAATGAAATGGATTTTGGCAACCATCAGCAGCTTGCAGCGGACAATATGTACAAGTTCGAACCATTAACGTATGCCCTGCATTGAGCCATACGTACATGTAAACTCAAACCCCTAGGAACTAGAACTAAACATCGTAAACAACCACGCCTCTGCAAGGCCCTCTCCAGCGAGCTGATGGTCAACGAGGAAAAAGAGTATTGCAGCTTTGCCAGGTCCGCGCGCCCAATCCGTGCACCGCCCCGACCGAAAACATGCGCAGCCGAATTGCGAAAGTACCTGGTGAGCTCCCTCGCCTGCTTGTCCTGGCTGGTGTCTTGAGAATCGTAGACAGAGCCACAGTAAAACTCCAGCAGCTAGGAATTTGATTCGATGAGCTTATGCCAGTCTTGAGGCATTAGAATCTCCTGCAGGATAGCCTTGAACTCGCTTGGGGATCGACTCCCGATGACGTCCAGCATCTGGTCGTACAACCTGGTGTAGGCTTCAAGACGATTGTCCACCGGAACCAACGATATGTCATCGAGGAGCAGGGGCGTTTGGTTCCTTTGCTTATTTTTAAGCAAGTGTTACATCAATGTTTAGATACTAATTAAGAGTATTAAATGTAGGTTATTTACAAAACTTATTACATAAGTGGAGGCTAAACAGCGAGACGAACATATTAAGCCTAATTAATCCATCATTAGCAAATGTTTACTGTAGCAACACATTGTCAAATCATGGACTAATTAGGCTTAATAGATTCGTCTCGCCGTTTAGCCTCCACTTATGTAATGGATTTTGTAAATAGTTTACGTTTAATACTCCTAATTAGTATCTAAATATTGATGTGACACTCGCTTAGAAATAAGCAAATGGAACCAAACCAGGCCGACGCATACCACATCCGGTTCCCGTCTTGGTACATCATTGGGAACAGACCGTGGGCCACCTACGGCAAACTTTCCAGGGAGATGTTGTTTTTGGCCGCCAGCTCCCTTACGTTATCATCCACTTGGCTGGGATGGATGAGGTCAATGACATCCGCTTCACGGCTTAGCATTGGTCGCCCAGTCATCCTGTTGAAGAGAAAGGTGCCCAGCTTCACATGGTGGAGGCACTTCCGGCTCTTGAATAGATCTCCTAGAATAGTCAGGCCTTCCCTAATGACGGCCTAGGCTTCTTCGTCCAAAAGGCCGTGGAGTGGCAGATTTGATGACGGCGTCATCAGCAAAGCCTCCACCGGGGTTAACCAGTCGACAACCCTTATCCCCAGACAGTGATCAGCTAGTGGTACAAAGTCCGGCGCCTGGAGCGCCAAGTGTCTGTCGTACTTCTTCATCTTGTGGTTCTTGGTCTGGGAGTAACAACACAGTTTTGATTGATTTCTCTTGCAATCCAAGATGAGTCAAGAAGATCAGCAAAGAGAAGATTATTCAAAGTTTCGAACAGAGAATCAAGAAAGTACCACTGTATACTTGCCTGAAAAGAAGCAGATGGTCAGAACAACCAAATCTTGGAAGCATACAGACACCAACAGAAAGAAAGAAGGGCTCGCCGGGTTCATGGTCGCCGAGGTTCCAATCTCGCGGCCAGCCTTTTGCAGAGGCCGCGCCATCGTCGACGCTGTCGACGAATCGGCTCCGCCAGAGCCGCGGTTCGCCGCTCGCCGGACGGGCCGCCGATGCCGTCGCATCTCCGCGCCGGTCGCCGGCTCCGCCAAACCCGAACGCCAGGTGCCTCCCTGATACCGCCATCGCCGCACCAGGCGCCTCCCCGCCGCCGGCTGGCGCTCGCTAAAGGACACCCCGACGGCCGTCCACTGTGGCCGCCGGCATAAACACTCACCTTGCGATCTAACGCCGAGTCTCTCAATCTCGCCTCTTTCTCCTTTCTGGATGTCCGCCTCCTCATCGAAATATTGAGGTATATATAATGGTGACCACCCCGCAACTCTCGGTTGAGGTCGGATGAGCAGCCAACGAACCCACCGCAGTTATTATTATTTTCTTTTTTCGTTTTCTTTTGAAAATTGCAAGAACAAACACAATTCAATCGTGTGTCCGTACCTGACCCACAAAATTTCACGCAATGCAACCGTGTGTCCGTATCTTGGCCTACAAAATTTCTGCACGCCCTACGTTAAGGGCAGCCACGACGTAAAAAAAAGTAGTCTTTATGAATGGGTCCCATAAAAGTGAGGTTTAGTTATTTCTTCTTTGTCACAATGGTGAGTCCATGGATGACTCTATTGTGGACCCGTGAGAAAATAAAAAAAGCATCCTAACCCAACCATTTGAGCATTTAAATACGTTTGTTTGAGCTGCAGTTTTTGAACTTTTTTGAAAAGCTGCTCCTGGCGTTTTGATTCTGAAA
Organism: Setaria italica; assembly: GCF_000263155.2. Taxonomy (NCBI): domain Eukaryota; kingdom Viridiplantae; phylum Streptophyta; class Magnoliopsida; order Poales; family Poaceae; genus Setaria; species Setaria italica. The sequence goes on from NC_028458.1 coordinate 6,064,043, forward strand.
AGCTAACACTAGCTTTTAGAAGATGTGTTTAGCTTTCTGAGCTCAAAAAGCTACGAAAAGGTCGAAAAATTGAGCTTTTCAGCTTCACATATAAACTCAGCTTTTCCGAGCTTCTGGTTTTTCGGAAGCTGCACGGAAAGTTTGCTGTTTATTTGAACCTCTAACTTTTCACGCTGAGAAACTGCCAGGATAGCCTTAAGCATGCATGGCTATATGGACTACTTGCACAATGGTGAGCTAGGCCATATGTATCTATAAAGATTACTTTTTCTCACATTGTGGCTGCTCTATGCTCTAACTCTCCAATAGTTTTAGGAACCAAGGTAAAAAAAAAATGCTCCAATAGCTGTCCAATCATGTTCTCAATTTTTTCGCGTGCCTAATACTGACTCCATGATCCAAAAATTTCCCACTTTTCCTTGCGAAAAGAGCTTCCGCAAGTAATTGTTCACGCGCGAAAAAAAATTATCAGCCCACAAATGGATGATGTGGCAACAATCGAGTCTATTGGGACCAATTTTTGGAAACTATTAGTGGCAGAGGGATATTTATCCTCACAATAGTTTTTTGGTGCTCAAAAAGCCAATCTTCTTGGCACTTTTAACTTTTAGACACTTTTGGCCACTTCTGGAGATGAATCGTCGAGAATTGGCATAAGTGTGTAGCAAAGTTTTGGCAGCAGATACTCCTAACCTGCTTCTCATACTGCACTCATACAAAACGTTGGCACATCACACCGCTAGCTGAACGGCCGAAAGTAGTGGCATAAAAAGTGAAAACCACTCCAGCGACATGAAACGCAATCAATTTGACCAAATCATTGGAATAATTCATAGTAGGAAGTCCAAATTTATACATCAGATCATAGATGAGTCTGACATTGGTACAGACTCATGATAAAGTTCCCCGTCCCAAAATAAGCCATAATGGATAACATAGCCGTCAGTGGATACATTAGCCTACGCGGATTACATTAGCCTACGCGGATTGTCCAACATTACACGGTGGGAAGTTGTCAATGTCCCATCGGATTGCATCTGACTGAGCACCAAAAAGAGCAGCCGTTTGCTGTACTGCTAAAGGGCAACAAATTTTGTGAATCCAACCTCAGTTTGACACGGCATTCTTCATATAAAATCTAGAATCTTCTCTCCCTTAACGCTCACGGTTTGTTGTGGTCTCAAGCTTCTTGCAAGGAAGGAAACATCCAGACAGAGCAGCAGTTCTCGTTGCCTGATAGTGCACAGGAAATTGAATTGTGTCACATCTGCCATTGAAGCATCAAAACTATGATTTGTAGGATAGTACCAGAAGTCTATATAACGCACCTGCCAAATTTAACTCTTCGAACTCATCTTGCATACCGAACCTTCTATGCCCAGATGATGTTGCGGCAAATGGAAGGTAAGGATGGAAGGAGAACCCGTTTACAGTATCTAAGATCAAGTAGATGAGATTTTAAAGGATATACTACAGAAATAAAGACAGTCTAAAAACTTCTCTGGAAACAAGAGTTGAGAATACCAGCTGCTGCTTGGAAGCCTGTTACCCATTGACCACCTTGAAGGTCATAGACATGGACCATGCCATCCTATGGAGACACAAAAATTCCTGTTTCAGTGGTTTCTGGTTCAAAATATAACCAACTCAAACAAGAAAATGGAAGCTCACCTGCCCACCAGTGGCTAGATGTCTACCGCAGGGCTCAATGTCAAAATATATTCTTTGATTAGTACTATCAGCTGCTCTATACAACCTGGTTATGGAAAACCACAACCAAAACAATGTAAGGAAACTAACATAAAAATCAGAAGAAACATGGTTCCACTTCGAAAATTCAGCAAAAGTGTGCTGATATAGGTATTTTCTGCTTATGTCTGCTTATTGGATTGGTGTAGACATTGAAAGATTGCTAGAGCAGGATATCACCAATGCATGGACAGGTTTGCTTCAAGTGTGAAGGCACATATCTAATTAACCGCACTGTAAAGTAAGGTTATTACTCTAGCTAATCAATTGAATGAACTTATCCTAAAACCACTTTATGCCAGATGGAATGTAAATAGTTCACCATAGAAAAATTAAACCATATCTGACACATAACACCCTACACCTACAACTGAAGAAATAGCTATAAGATCTGCTCAAATGAAACATTAAGATATGGTAACTGAAAAACATAAATTACCAACAGAAACAATAAACTCCGAATCTGATCACATCAGAAAAGCCTTGCACTCAAATCATTTAAAAAATCATAAGAAATATGTTGCTTTTTAAGGGAAAAAATTGATGATTTGACATACTTACTTGTATACAATGTCCACAGTATTGCGAATATCCCAACATAATATGTACGGATCCTGACAAAAGATTGATAGATATCGATATCATTGACCAAAAAGGGTCAAGTAGATCTGAGCAAGCCACACGAACCCTAAACTCCCAGATAATAAGCAAACTGATCAATTGTTCAGAAAATAGATACCTTGCGCCCTCCAGTATACAAATAGTTCCCATCTTTCGAGAAAAGCACCTGAAATTTCCATCGATGTCATCTTCTTTTCACGCAGTGAGATTCAAATGTACATGGCTTCTTTCCTAACCTGTGTAACACCACCAAGCTGGCCATGTAAGACATACAAAGGCTCCATATTACTCTCTGCATACACAGCAGTTGTCTGGCTGTATGAGCCAACAGCAAGCATCCCATTGTGCGGAGAGAAGGAAATTGAAGATACTATACCTGTCATGAAAAAAAAGTGCTCAGAAGCACTTACAGTTAAATTTATTTCACTTCACAACACATACTGAATACAGCTTTTTCATCAATAACATAGCCAAAAGTGAGCTGAGATGAAGCAATCAAAATCTCTATAAGTAAGGTTTAGTGCCAACTATCGACTGCGTGCAGATGGCGCAACAAAGCATTGTTACTAATTACAATTTGGCAGCCTCATTGCTGATAGTGCTCTAAAGGATGATAGTTATGAAGACATGCCATACAAGGAGTACAACAGCAAACTCTGGCACAAAGTTATTTTGGTGGTTTCAGAATGTGAAATATTATTGTTTCAGGAAAAAGAATGAAATACATTTCCAGAATCAATGATCAACAGAGTTTGTAGCGTGCTTCAAAGCATGTCAAGGAATTAAAACTCACAGCTGGATTTTTCACTCACCCCTTGGCCCTTCATCTCCCTTAAGTAGAGAATACTGATCAAAATCTCTACCAGGCCGATGAACATCAAACACTCTTATTGCTTTGTTGTATCCAGCAAATAGCCTGCAGAACAACATACCCCCAATGAATAAAATAGTCAAGATTTTACTCCAATTTATTTGCCTGGTATTATGCAACTTGTATGGCTTTTGGGTACCTGAAAAGAAAATTAACTCTAAGTATAAAGCTTTCTTTGCCATTTCTGTGGCTTTTAAAAAGCACGGATTTTCATTTCTAATTTTGGATGTAGAAGTTAGTTGGGAGCATCTTTCATGAAGCTGTAACAGTTAAATCCAACTAGCTTGTAAAGATTCCTGTGACTACTAAAGACTAGCTTCCATGAGTCCTGAATGTCACATTGGCACCAGATCAACGGTTCACCAGGTCAAAGACATGGGGTTGGCAGAGTCTGCAGCTCTGCATGATGGCACTTATGTGCCTTCTACCCTGGGCATGGAACAGAGGGGTCAAAACTCAAAATAGTTTTAGCCCTGGTTCACTTTTGGAAATAATTTTCACAAAGGATCAGGCAAAAAATTATATAATTAACTAGACTTCCCAGTGCACAGCAGCCAGCAGCACAGCCAAACAACCGCAAACAGACTCGAAGGGTTTAGGCCACTAACTTTCAATGAACTCCCCATATGCTATCTTAAGATATCAAATTAAGATACTGATAATGAGTATTACACACCAAAAAAGAGTAAGAAACCACTGATTTCCCATACTGAGAATAGGGCCCAACAGAATCCCATGATTGCAAACAGTATGTTTCAGAAAATTTCCTTATGAAACATGAATTCAACTTAGAGTCTGAGTGAATCACACATACTTAGATCCTGCAGAATTGAAAGAGATTGAAAGTGCAGCAGTTATTTCATCCATGGAATCATATGCTCTGTAAGTGCACCGGAGCTGCAATTCCCAAAACGAAGCATCATAACTGGAATTACTTGTTAGCCATACATACACCAAACAAAACAAGCAGGAGAAACCAGTCTTACTTCCCCACTGGTGGCATCCCAAAGGTGTATCGGGTGATCACGACTGGTGCTTGCAAATACACAGGTGGCTGGGTCTGCAAAACAACAAAAACATCTTAATTTCACTAATTGACCACAAAGAAAAAAAACGAACATGATCATACCACAGAAAGCAATCCATCACTCACCAGACAAGGACATACACGGATACCAGCAGAAGTCGTACACCGGTTCACCCTCGTTCACCTGGAGGAATGCGCCATAAGAATCTGCAAGGGGAAAATGGATATCAAAATTGCAGCCTAGAAGTAGGCAACCCATTGCACAACTATACCAATTGAGACAATCAAAGATAAGCCAAGAATTCAGTTCAAGCATTTACAAGATACAGCCCCACAATCGCATCAGCAAACAACTAAAACTAAAGACCCACCTTCACCTCCGACAGCAGCATCGGCAACGTGCTCCGCTCCACTGTACGCGTCCTCCGGCCTGCCCAAGTAAAGAAGGAAATGACGCAACTTTATCATCTTGCAACGCGCGCGCGAGGGAGAGTATCAGAATTCAGAAGGTAAGCGAGCTGCGTACAGGTAGAACAAGCGGAGCGAGTTGTCGTCGGAGCTGGTGAGGAAAGAGGATCCGTCGGGCGACCACTTGACGCCTTTTAGGAAGTTGTCGCCGCTTCCCCTGCCGCCAGCGGGAGTGGCGGAGCGGAACTGACGGGCGAACTGGTAGAGCCGGCGAGGGGGGCGGTCGAAGCGGAGCTGGGGCCACGAGTACTCCGCCGCCTCCTCTTTCTCCTCCCCCTCCATAACCGCCGCTGCATCCATCTCCGCCGCAGCCTCGCTCTCTGCGCCGCCATCGGGGGGCGCGGCAGCCGCTCCCTCCTCCGCCGCTGCCATTGCGCTCTGTTCACGGCTCATCTCCGGCGAAGCAAACAATCGGCAGCCTGGGGTTTCGAGGGGGTTCTGAGTTCTGACTCGTGCTGTTTGGGCCAGGCCGGAGAGAAATCATAGCAAGGCAGGCCTGCCTGGGCCACAACAGCCTCGTGGGCATTGACGCATCGGGCTGGGCCCAACACAACCCCACGTGCACGGCACGCAACGCTCCTCTCCGACTCCACCACCACCAGGTAGTTGCAGTCGCGAGCCCACTGGTGGTTGCAGCTTAGATCCGTTCCGCCAGAGCCAGAGCGAGGAGTGAACCGCACGCGCCATGTCCGACGAGTCGCCGCCGCCGGCGCAGGCCGCCGAGAAGAGCCAGCCCGCGGAGCAGGCTACTGGCGGCTGGGGCGGATGGGGCCTCAACATCTTCTCCGAGATCTCCCGCAACGTGAGTACTGAGTAGCACTCCGACCTGCCCGGCTTCATACGTCATGCGTAGAATTTTTTCCCCTTCGGTGGGAAGGTTGGATTAGGGTTTCGATGAATTGATGTGGTGTGGTATGTCGCAGGCGGTGGAGGTTGCTAAGAGTGCCATCGCCGACATTCAGCAGCCGCCTGAGCAGGACACGGGACCCGACAGCGGGGAGAAGGATAAGGAGAAGGAACCGGAGGGGGAGGAAGAGGAGGAGAGACGCAAGGCGGCTCTGGAAAAGCTGGAGAAGGCCAGTGAGGACTCAATCCTGGGCCAGGCAAGTACCTGCGTTGCTACCCTCTCAATATTGCTGCTGTGTCCTGGCAATGCAGGTGATAATGGTTGGTGAATTGCTGTTTGCAATGTGTGTGTATGGATTTCTGCAGGGGCTGAAGGCCTTTGATAGCTCGGTGGAGACCATCACGACCGGTACTTGGCAAGCACTTGGGACTGCATGGAAGAGTGGCTCACTATTTGTTCAAAAGTACATCCCTCATTTATATCTACTTCAGTTTCTGTTGTTACAACCTTTATGAATTTAACAGAAACATTTTAGTTCAGTGATTAGAGACAAACCCCATGTTACTTCATCTATATTACATGAAACAGTTGCCTAGGATTGCTTCCTCCATCCAGTCTATTCTGCTGACGAAATTGTGGATCTAGTCAGTTACATCTTATGTGTGCGCATGTGAGATCCAAAAAACTTGGCATTATATAAGTGAAACGCTGCTGGTATTATCATGCTCTTCATTTCCAGATACTGGTTGGCAAATGAATTTACACATTACAAGTTACTGGTTGACAAATGAATATGTGGGTATTCAGCTGCCTGTGTACATGTATATTTGTGATATTGCATAGCTGCTTTTATGTATAAACTAGTAATGGGATTCTGAAAACAATCTTTCCATCATATATATGCTACTGTGTTGAATCTAGTAACTTTGCATCTGCATGTTTTCTCAGTTTCAAGCATCAACTATCATGTTAACATTCCTGACACATCATTAATGCCGGAATATCAACAATGTCTTCAGTAAGGATAAACCTGCAAGTGTCTCTCCTTTTCTTGGAGAAGTAACATGTTTGCTCTGTGTATTTATCTCTGATATTTTCCTAGATTGGAGAACTCAGCTTCAAGCCTTGCTGAAACCATTCAGCAAGGAGAACTACCTGCCAAAGCATCTGTTATAGCACCGACCATTTTAGAGGTAACTAGGACTCAGTAATTGTGTTGCTTCTTCATATCATATATATGATATGAACATCGTTTTAATACTAAAGTTCAATAATCGCAGACAGGGAGGTCATTTACAGCAAGAGGTATGGAAGTGCTTGAACGTGTTGGAAAGGAGACAATGGAGTTTATTGTTGAAGAAACTGGTATGGAAGTTGACAAAGGTAGTGCCGGTGAAGGTGACCAACAGACAGAAGAGGAGCAGTTTGAAGAAGTCTCATTTGACAGATGCTTCTATATTTATGGAGGACCTGATCAATTAGAGGTGACACTTTGTTTTCCCAAGTTTATTGTGTGCTTGGTTTCAATAATTGCTCCCTTTTTCTCTAGTTGAGCGTGGTCTCTGTTTTCCCTTTGTAATAGGAGCTGGAAGCACTATCAAGCCACTATGCACTGTTGTTTAATAGGAAAAAGGGAAAACTTAGTGCTGAGCAGAAAACATATTATGATGGAAAGCTCAAAGAAATACAACAGATATTTAGTCTTAGCACCAATGCCGAGGAAGATGGACCAGACTCTGACAAAGGGAAGAAGATTGAATCAGCTGATACTGATGCTGATGCTGAGATGAAGAAGTTATGTGAAACAAGTGTTAGCAAGGCTGCTAAGATGGCTGCAGGGTATATATATCTCCTCTTAAATTTAAAATTTTTGTGTTGGTAGTTTAGTTTTGTCAAGCAATGATGAAATTAACGAAATTATGGTCATCTGTAGAGAGCCATTTTAGTATGCAGCTTACTAGAAAGACAGAAACATCTTTAAAAAAATCCAATGTATATAAGGAATTAACATGGTTTTATTTGTTTGCAATATATTGTCCATTCATCTCGATTCTGCAAAATGTCTTCTCATTCATACTTCATTTTCCGGCATTCATTTCATTAAAAGCACTGATCAGACCATGACAACATTTATCACCTTTGCAGGTTCGCCACTGCCTTGGGTGGGCTTTCTCCAAATGATATTATCAAACGAACTACCAATAGGCTAGAGACCATTCACTCAGAGGGTGTTCATGTATGTACATACTATATAATGTGTGTCATCCTTTGCCCATAAAATTGTGGATATTTCTGAGGGAAAACAAACTCTTATTGCAGAGACTATCAGAGATGTGCTGCCTTGCAGTTTCTCAGCTTCTGGTCCTAGGAAAGTCAGTAATATCTGCTGCCAACAAATCAAAGAATGAAGATGATGAAAATGACGTTAAGATAGATTGGCCTGAAGATCCCATTTCAAAAGCTAAAACAATCAGATGGAAGGTGCAGTCCATCTCTGTGGATATGGAAAAGGTCTCTACTAGTTTTGCTACAGGTAATTGTCCTCTTATGGGTATAGTTGATTATTGTACGTCAGACGTGTAAAGTTCAATTTGGACACATCTCTATCTGCAGGAATCTCGGATGTGGCTGAAGCTTATGCGGCAGCTATACAAAATGCTCTCGCTGACAAGCAGGATGATCTCCCAAGTCAGAAGTCAGTGCAGGAGAAAGCTAAGTCCATATCCAACCATCTGAATTCCGATCAGACTAGCGCTGTCAGCAAGCTACAAGATGCCCTGCAGTACCTGGCCTACGTCGTCGTTTGCGCTTCCATGCCAAGTGTCTGATTGTGGAGTGGTTTCTCTTTGAGCATTGCTGCCATTTCTGTAAATTTGTGCTGAGGGTTCCCTTCAGGGTTGCCAGAATTAGGGCCTCTAGCTACGGAACGAACCACACTAGGCATGTTGGTTAGTTGTCATGTTTGTATGCCATGGCACTTGGAAAATTGTTGCTCTCTCTGTTTTTCGTCTGAGAACAATGAATTATGATTTTCAAACATACAAGTGAACTGGTATTCAAATTACAGCCGGTGGGTTTACTGCTCAATTCGGGCTGGATTCTGTTTATTTTGACTCTTGTGGCATTTTGAAAAAGATGCTGGGCTTGGTCCCTGCCGATGTGACATTATATGTTGTGCCTGTAGCTGTCCAAAGCTGAGCGTGGTGGGCACGGAAGAGACACGGTGGATATGCATTACAGGTGCACAAGATCACAATCCTTCACTCTACCAACAGGTAATCTACCAGGAAGGCAGAGGAATCAATTTACTAGCTCGGACGATTATTAAGAACTGAAATCAATGTTCTACTGAACTTATCGAAAGTTATCTTCAAGCTTTACCTTTAGTCTTCAAATATCACATGGTCACTAAGTGTACCCTTTACATTCATGTTGGTTATGACTCGACTGGGTGTCGCCAAAAAAAAAGACTGTTTTTTCTTCAGTGAGCATATAGTTAAAGTTATGTGCAAATTTGTTTCCTAAATTATGTGGGGCCATATATCCCTCAGCAGTCAGCTCTTCCGAAGTCCGCCTTTCGGGTCTGGCTACATCTGTGGATGTCTCTTCATGCTCCTCCACTCATATATGATCCACTTAATAAAAAAAAATTCAGCTAGCGTTGTTGAGGTTTCTTTATCAGTAAACTCCTAACACTTGGAAACTGTTTGAGCAGAGTGTCTCCGAATCTCTGATGTAGCATGGCAAAACATGCCACAGCTCATCAACTTGCGCATCTCAATTCTTACCTCGAAAATCTTACGATCTCCATGTATTTGTAGCTAGTTAACCAAGTAGCCAACACCGTGTGCACAAATGATACAGCGATCCACATTCACATTTACCTACCCTTCCCAGGATCGGCAGAAGTTAAAATGTTATTCCAAAGACATAGCAATGCGGCTCAAAATGTGATTGGCGAGCAATATATGTTACAGAAGGCAAAATTGGGACACGGAGCACAGGAAACTTAAGTTGAAAGCAAAGATGGTACAGCTGAAGATGAGAAATAAGAAAACAATACAGGCGTGAAAAGGGAAATCACAATCCCGACAGGCAGAATTCATAGTCATGACAACAGTCCTCGCTTTCCAAAAGAATTAACTATAAGAGTAGGCGGCCTCAGCTGCTTGATCATAGTAGCCAATCTGCCAATTAGGTGAAAGTACGAATGCCAATAAGTCCATTTTGAAATACGATGGCATCAGTTAACATAAGATCATGCTAAGTAGAGTTAAAGAATTCTCACATATTTTCTACACGTGCAGCATCCTCAGAATATTTACCTATCTTCATTCAACAACTTCACAAAGCCCATTTGATTAAATTTGGACCACAACTCTGCTGACCCTAGCTGAACTCAATACAATGCAGAGAAGAACAATTTGATGGACGCTTGAAAAGCAAAAGAGGATGCTGAGAGCTCAACCGTGTCAAATTAAGTATACTAGTATAAATTTGGGGAGTGTTGTTCAGTTCAAGTGTATTCCAGATTTACATACAGTCGACAACATGCTACATGCCCTAAACCATATGCAGTTGCGCACCTCACTCTAAAGAGTGTCAATTGGATGTTACCAATCTGTGCATAGCTACTGCATATTTGGGTTTTGCTCTTTAATTTTTGCTAGTTTTGCATTTGTGAGCTTATCCAATATGGGGGGCTCAAGAGGGATTGGGTCAAGACATCTCTCATGTGCAGCATTGTTCACCTGCAAAGATATGAGAATCAATTTACAAGCAAGCATAATAAGGAATAATTAGAGCACTAAAGGTAGTTTTGACTGGTTTCAGGCAGAAACCAGTTAGTGGCAAATCGAATGTAAAGTGCAGTTATCTGACCTCTTTGAGTAAAAAGCTAATAGCTGCTTCATCATCCACAAACTCCTTAAGGGAGCTCTTGAGAAATTCCATATCCAACTGAATCTGCTGAAATCCACTTCTGTTGAAAGTTTGAAGACGGACAAATTCTTGCAAGCTTTTCAGGCAGAGCTTGAGGACAGTAGATATTACAGATTCCTGAAATTTACCCAGAATACAAGGAATTACAATCAAAAGTAGCTGGGCGATGCTCATATAGATGAAAGAAAATTATACTTTATCGCCGAACAAATTAGCTCATAATTTGAAAGCATATCTGCCGCAACAAGAATCAGAAAATTTCAATTGATAAGCTGGTATATGACATCATTCAGACAACGCATTCGATAAATTATACTGCATTTGGCATTGTACAGGTTTGTTATATTCATCATGTCACATGGGCACAAGTAAATCAAAAACATTACTTGCAGCTGTTGGAACTTATTTCCTATGCAAGCAAGCCACAAGGATGACTGTTTTCACTTAAAACAAACACAGCATGTATTTCAAAGTGGGAATTTCTGCCATAACTACAAATTTCCATTAAGCTGATGCAGTATGATGCCCCTAGTCCAAATATTTAACAAACTAAAAGATGAATGAAAACATAAGTCCAAAACCAAATCTTTTTATTTCTAAAAGGAGAAGAGAAATTGGTAATTCCAAGCGATCACCTGTGTGTATTCAACTTTGGTGAATATTTCCATTTTTTGCTCAAATAACTTTGCTAGGTGGTTTTCTAAAAACTGACTTCTAGCACGGTGTGTGTTTGATCGGTTCAACATGTCTTCGCGCATCGGATTGCTTCTAGAGGAAGTTGTGCTGCCAGTGCTATCAGAATGCCGATGCCGCCGAATTTGACCAGGTAAGATCTGCTTGACTTCAGATACCACACCATTGAACTACAAGGAAAACAAGATCTTTTTACTAAAAAATCGTAAGACTGAAAGTTACAGCATAAGCTCACGCGTTTGAATTTTGAAAGCAGGCGCTAGCCATATGAGGTAGTGAGGACATAAAATGAACAAGTTCAAGACTCCAACAGCTAAATTCATATGATAAATTGATAACGCAAGCTCAGTTTTAAATTTGTAACCATAGTAGCATTAGAGGCACACATAATGAAATAGGAAAAGGAACTGAACAAACCTCAAGGAGAAGTAGATCAACAAACATGTTTACTTCCCGTGGTTCCTTGTGCTGTTTTAGAAGAAGAAGAAATGTAAATTTGAGCTAACAAAACCAGAAAAGGCAGAATTACTGGTTGCAAATATTTTGTTTCCAATACAACTGCTAACCTTTATCCAAACAGGTGTTGTAAATCGCTTATTAAGAAGTTTGGAGATCTTCTGAGTCTTCATATTTATGTACTGCTCCAAGGAACATAATATTCAGTTATTGGCACTGCCAGATCCAATAAAAAGAATTGTACTTCTAACAGAGAAAAGGAATGAGCAATTTCGGATTACAAACAGTAGATGACATATGTTCCCATGGGCCATGTCATGGGACATTGGCCCTTAACATGTAAACTGTGACCCGACTGCTTAGAAACCAAAGTCTAGAACAAGTAATGGCATGGCACAAGATACCATACATTTACTGACATTGCTTTCCAAGTTGAATGTACAAGATACACTAGGTGGATGATTCTCACAATATTCCAAATAGACTAAAATAGTGCACACATATCACTATGTCTCTATTACAATAATGTTTCACAAAAGGAAGATCTGATAGTATAAGAGAGACTACTAGTCTGCAAGCCTTTTTCTTTTTTCTATCTATATGTAGTTTGTAGTTTCAAACAAGAGAAGCAAAGGAAAATAGAAGAGATGTAAAAAGCCAATAGTAACGAGAATAGAATGAAAAGAACAGAAGATAAAGAATGTTTCCTACATGGTGTAAGAATTTCTCCCCAGATGAACGATATAGCCGGCATATCTCTCCAGGTACGAAAGGTGGTCCGTATTCATAACTACGTGCACCACCTCCAGAAAACGAAGAAGCCAGCTCCTGAAAAAAGGCAACAGAGGTCAGAGTTGTTTCATTGTTAAGTACTTAAGTTGCACATTGGACGATGAACAAGTGAAATTAGCAATGTACCTCTGTGACTTTAGGAATTGTTGTTTGTTCAATGTAAACACAGAGTTGCGCAAGCATAAGCACCAACACTGTTGGGACCTTATCAATTTGCACAGAATCCAGAGCACTTGACTCCTGTGGAAAACCCTTGCTTCTCCCAGAGAGCACATGAAAATGACCATCAAGTTTCTGGAAAAAGTCTTGAAACCCTTCTTGTACCCAATCAATAATCAAATCTCTCAGCTTTACAAGCAACTCTGTATTGCCATCTATCAGATTATGAAATTCCTGAAAGCAGCATGCTCAGAATGAGAACATCAAAACAGAGCATAAGGAAGCTCTGACACAATCACAACAACAAAGCCTTTGAGTCCCAAGCAAGTTGGGGCAGGCTAGAGATGAAATCCAACATGAGTCACCGACAGGGGTGGGGTGGGCTTGTACAAAATTTGAAATGGAATCAATAATACTCCCTCCCAAAATGTAAGAGGTTTTAGTTTTGTACTAAATCAAACTTCTCTAACTTGGACCAAGTTTATAGAAAAACATTAGCATCTGCAATATGAAATAAATGCACTATCAAGACATATTTCATGGTGGATTTAATGAAACTAATTTGATGTTGTAGATATTGGTGCATTTTTCTACAAACTTGGTCAAAGTTAGATAAGTTTAACTTAGGACAGCTAAAACCCACATTTTGGAACAGAGGGTAGAGCTTGGATGTAATTATGAGCTATTTAGTTGATTGCTAGTGACATTTAAGTTGTTTGACAACGTAAAAACAGGTGGACATTATGCTTTCTGACACTTCCAAAAATATGTACCTGCAGGAGATCTATGCATCCTTGAGATACTTTGATTTTGCTTGTATCCATAGCAGTTTGCAGCTGTGACTCTTCTAATTTCTCATTTGATGTTGAATGTGTTCTGACCAATGCACCTGCTCACCCATAGACAAAATAAGTTACTGGCAAATCAAAAGATGAAGGCCAGTTCTGGAATAGAATTGTAAACTGAAGATAAATTGTGGCGGGAGTGGGGCAACCTGATATTTCACTTTGAAGATGAAGAAAGGCAGTCGCTATGTGTTGCCTAATAATGTCTCGAGTAGTCTGAAAACAAAAAGAATGGCATGGCACATGCACAATCAGTATCAAGACGACTGGACATGGAAGATATCAAAAACAGCAATTGCAGAAGGGTATTTAAGTATACTCAATCCATCCCCTGGATAAGAAAACAAGAGGAAGAAAGCAAACCTACAGTATTTCCAAAAGAATCTTATCATGTAACCTATACACTAACACTATACTGCCAAAGTATACTAATAAAAATCCACAGCTAAACATATAGTACAAAACAATTTTTACTCAGTTGCAAATTAATGCACAGGATATCAGGCAGTGCAGCAAATTCGAGTCTACTAGGTCACACCCACAAGCCATGGGTACCGCTAAGTGTTACTATAATCACAAGTTAAGCAATATAACACTATATTCACCATCAGGGGAATATTCAAATAAATATTAATAGCTGATTTTAGAATGTTGTTTACAAGATGATAGATCTAAAATGGCAATCATACTTTCATAGAAACCAATGCTTGTAATAAGTTCCAACCCTAACTGCAACAGCTGACCTGATATAATTCTGTGAACAGGTGGCTACTACTTGAGCATCTATTTCGGTTCACTAAATTATAAAAAGAATTTTGTTAATTAGGATTATCGAATAGTAAGAAACCTGAAGCTAGAGACTCCTATGCCAGGAATCACTGTCTCAAAGAGTATCTGCCAAAATACTAGGCCTTATGACCCTGCCCCATATGCCTTCTGTAGCAAGTTGAAGCAAATAACAATACACCAGCCAAGAAAGCACTGTGATCTATGCCAAATTTCCATATTAATAAGCTAAGTGTATAATGCACATTTAGCCGTATGGTCTCTAATTGATTCTAGGCAGAATATACAAGCTGATTGAAGACGGAAGGCATAACATTAAATCAGTTAAAGGATATTTCAACCACAGAGGAAAAACATATGATTCTTGTCTGTGAAGGTAATGATATCACCGAATGGAACCGTTACAAATGTGCAGGTCAAACCTCCAACGAAAAAGCTGGTAGCGCAGCCTCTGGAATAACTTCATCAATCGCAGATGCATCCTCCCACAAGGACCCTTTGATCACCCAACAATAGCAGTATTAAATCAAAATAATGCAATAATCTCACAAACATTAAAATCAATTTATTAAGTAGCACTGTTTTTGCTATTGGGGAAGTGTTTCAAAATAAACCTATTCAAGTCATATAACAGCAAAATCTTAGTGGAACTAGTAAGTTTCCATCTCAAAGCAATCAGCACAGCAAAGCAACTGCTAACTAGCCCAGTAGCCCTGAAAGATCACCACCGAACCTCTCATGTCCGGAATGGTGCGATAAGGATTCTGTCTATAGATTGGATAACTTTTGAATGATATGAATTCAAATACCAACAGTGACTGGCCCATAGAGGTTTAAACTGTTGTTCAAAATATTTTCTCTAAATAAAATTGCAATGGTGCTATAACATAGAATGTAGGCGAGTTCTTACGTAGCATTGCCAGCAGATCTGTTGATGGAATTCTTTTCTTCAGACTCTCTCTGACTGTTTCATATCGGCTTTATGCAAAAGAAAACGAAAATATTGAGTGTGTATGAGACTTGTCAAAAAAAGTGTATATGTGATGAATTTCATAGTAGGAATGTATGACAAAATGAAATGACAGTTTCAGTTGATCTCATAGAACCGCAAAATTGGAGCAATTTTCCTGCATCCCCATTGCACAGTAAGGAATATATGTAACAGTCCATATGTGGAATGGTAGAAAGCAAAAAAAGAAAAGAAAATATTCCCCTTTGTTTTTTCACTCCCATTTCTCTCTGCAATTTACTTGGTAATGTAAGACATGTACCAGGTTGTTCGAAGATTTGCGGCTCCTTTGCCTTTCTGGAATCAGATCCTGAAGACAGCTGCCATACCAGACGAGGGGTGCAAAGTGGTGCCCCTATGGGTCAATTGAACTAAAAAGGGTCAGTGGTGACCCAAAGGGGCCCCAATTCGCACCCGCTACATCGGACTCCACAAACCCCAATATTATCAAGTGGAAGGGGTTGTGCAAGAATAATTTATAGCGGGGTCCAAATAGCATGTACTAAATCTAAAAGGATCCCAAGAAGGGTTTTCCTTTTTGTATGAAACTTTTCTGGAGCTAACTAGAGTAATATATCAAGCAGCGGGGACCAAGGCTCACCCTAGTCCACCCCTGCTTTCATCACTTCCCACCCACCCCACATTCCCCCAAGCTGCTTTCATCTTCTCAAGAATTTAGAAATAAAACTATAAATAAGAGATATCAACATCTCAAGTTATATCTGCAAAGCTTCATGGACATACATGATACGTCAACTTGCAGTCCTATCTTTCAGGATTAAAAATTTTATATCATTAATGAAAGAAGGCATGCAATGTACTTTTCACATCAGTAATCTTCGTTTATATCCTGGGAGCTAACAGCAAAGATTTGGGCAGGTCATGATTATTCAGGATGACAGGATCCAAGTACAGCTGACACTTCGATGGCAGAATTGCATAAGAACTAAGCTCAACTTACTTTGAGAACAAAGCTTGTGCAAGTTCAATGAGACGTCTTTCTGAATCAGGAAATATTATTAAATAAGCACGGAATGTCTTTGAAATGTCGCCGATTGAAGCCTAACAAAAATTAACACGAGAGTATTAGATGGTTAATCAAAGTAGTTCAAAAACAAAATCGTAAAATGGCTGCAACAAATACAAATAGGCTACATTTTACAGCAAGAGCATCATCACATTACACAAATTGTGCATGCTCAGTCGCAAATACAGACCACACAAGCTGTGCCAGTCCCAGTTTGTGGAACTTCCACCTGATATTAAATGGAAACTGTTCCGTTGTTCTAATATTTCTGATATATATACCTGTGTAGACTCATTCTGGAGATTCAAGAGACAATCCTCTAACTTCTCAAGTAGATTAGATTTTAGGTTGTCCACCTGTTGAGAGGTAGAAAGAAAAACTAAGACGAGCATTTAATGAACAAAAGGCAACACATACAAGACAAAGAGAAGCTCTGACACAGCCTCATCAATATGCATGTCACTAGCAGTGATAAAATACATACTGGAAAGTTCAATTGTTTAAGGAGAACTACAGCTTCTGCTCTCTCTTCAATAGGTTCAGAATCTGAGTATAACTTCGCCTGTATTCATGGGTGGTAAACAGTATTAAAGTCAATACACAGTTAGCATACTACGATTGTGTAACGAATCAATAGCATTTGAATAAATAGTCACGAGCTCTTCCGCACAAATCTGAATCAAAATGCATACAGTTACCTGAAGATGTTGTATAACTAAATCCATTGCCTCCTCAGATGCCTTTTTACAGTCTTGAAAGGATGTATCACCATAGGCCTATATAGAGAAGAAAGTAGACAAAACAGCATGCTAAACAAGGTGCTGCAGGGAGTTTTTAAGATGAAGACATTCACTTTAGCTCAACTTTACCTCAAAAATAGGTTTTGCTCCAGTAAAAAACCTGACAGCATCTGCATATGCTTCTGTCTTGATGCATTTGTTAAGCCGAGTTGGAAGGTCATATATGAACTGCAAAAGAATATGGAAGCTAACATTAATAAAAGTTTCTCTCTCTTTTTTTCTTTTAGCCTACCCCAACTTGATTGGGACTGAAAGGCTATGTTGTTGTTGTTGTTGCTGTTGTCTATGTTTAGTTAGTTACTGGAATTCACTGGCAGTAAACACACTCTGGAGTTATGTAAAAGTAAACTATTGAACGGGCAGTTTTGAACAAATATCTTCAAGGCATGTTTTCAAGTGATCAGAAACAAAAAGTCATTCTCAAGTGAGCTAAATTACACAGGCACAACAACTTGCCGCAATGTTTTCCTAGCTTCACAGCAAAAATTTAACTCAAAATTGCTATATGTGACTGTCATGGGTTTGTGCCACTACATTCCCTATGCAACACAAAAACTTGGTGATAACCTACACACATTGGCCATTTTGGCCTCCCACAAGGCCACAACATGGGTGGGGACATCAATCATGATGCATGTAGGCCACTTAGGTGTAACTAACCTATCATTGTGAAATCTGCATAGTGTTATTTTGCTGTATAAACTACAAATTGTTAGTTCTTGGCGGCAATAGCAGATCAAGCAGCATAAATCGTTAGTTCTAACTTCTAAGAATAATAGTGGAAGGAGGAGAACGTTTACTTGAACTTTTCGAAGAAGATTGCGTGTACGGTGTAATTTCTCTATGTTTTCCCTTTTGTCGAAAAGAGATGTATTCACTGTGTCACTTTTTGACTGCACTGATGTTATCTGAAAAAAAAAGGAAAAAATAGATTGCTTCAACCATGTAAAGATGAATCAACAGTATACCAACAACGAGATAATGCATACCTTTGAAAGGAGCTGCTCCATACCTGCCTCCATTCCAACAATGTTAGTCTTCATCCTGCAGCAAAATCATGGAAGTGTAGAGATAAACATTACAATTACAACAAATAATACCATTAGTACATCAAACTGGTTAGCAGAAGAAGTCTGAGCTGTCAGTAAGAAAATAGCACCACCTTTTTATAGTGTCAGTTGCACTAATAAACTTGTTATAGTTCTCATACACTAGCATCTGTAAGTCTGTGTCTAGGTTCTTGATCTCAGCAGCCATCTTCACATGCCTCTGTAGAAGACCTTCCAGATTGGATTGTTGTACCTAAAAACCACTAGGGAAGTGAGCATTCTTCCCATTGATATCGGAGCTAACAAACTAAACTTTGACACCATGGTCCTACTTCTTTACGTTTTAAACAAACACTAGCAATAGCATATTAGGATGTGTGGTTTGGGCCCCAAACAACCTTGCCCATGTTAGGTATTCAGTAACCTCCTGAGAATTTGGCACTTGTTTAAATGGATGTGAAATTTTGGCATATCATATCCCTTTGGTCACATCCTGTACACTTTCTTGCCAAACCTTGGTTAACTCATTGGTAGTTAGAAAAAAAATCCAGCTATCCAATCATTTAACAAGGTCAGTTGGGGCACAAACCAACGCTGTCTTAAGTCCATATAGAAAACGCTCAAAACCATTTAAGGACTCACAAAAGGGCTTGCAGCAGTGAGTACCCAACACTGCAAGGAACAGCATGAATAATTCATGCCATTCAAGTGAAAATGGCAAGGCATGTAACAGTTATATAAAAAGGGTAATGTTCACCGCTTGACATACATATCACTCTTAAGTCATGCTAAAGCTCCAATTATCAGAATGTAATATAAGTACATAATAGAAATTGACACTATAAAAGGTAATGCCAGTGTAAACT
Organism: Setaria italica; assembly: GCF_000263155.2. NCBI lineage: Eukaryota > Viridiplantae > Streptophyta > Magnoliopsida > Poales > Poaceae > Setaria > Setaria italica. Next base: position 6,083,049 of record NC_028458.1, read on the forward strand.
AACTATTCTAAGTAAACTATGTAAATAAACTGACACTATAAGTACTGCGGCAGTAAATTTGGTATTTCTGATGAATAGCATCCATGGGTAAAGATCCCAAACTCAAGGTGAATTTGAACGAGATTTTAGTTAAACAAAAAACCCAATCTACATTCAGATGCAACGTTCAACAGCATAGTTATGAACTAAGCACGTTATGTAAGTAGCCCGTACTGATAGAATGCTCCAATTCAAATTTTCAATTTCATCTGTTTTGGTAAATCCACTATGATATGTGTTATATAACTAACTCTCTGTCTTAGATACCATATCTTCATGGTTTCATTTCCTGAGCACAGTTACAATTATAATCACATATTAATGGAACAAATTTCATCCAAAACAGAACTATATGAACTACAGATAAATTAGAAATTTTAGCAGCATATACACACATAAGTTAACAGCATCATAGAAACCGCCATTTCGGCTCAGTTGATCTCCAGACGAAATACAATGTGCCTTAATCAGATTAATCCAGACAGATCTTAACAATTCGAGGTTGTTGCAGGTCACAGTTCATCACATTCATTCAAAGTTTACCCAACATGCCCCCAACAGAAACGATCAGGCGGACAAGCAGGGAGCTGGATCTGAGATCAGGGGGAGAGAGGGAGTGGGGATCAGACGAAAGCACTAACCAGGACATTCATGTAGATCTCTGGATCGAAGGAGGTGGAGTTGATGGAGTCCAGGGGCGACGCAGGAGCCGCGGTGGGGGAGGGCCGCGCCAGAGACGCTGGGGCCGCGGCCCCGGCGGCTGAAGCCGCGGAGGGGTCGGTGTTGTAGAAGCTGGCTAGGAGGTCGCGCGTGCGCCGTGCCTTCTCGTCCATTGCCGGCGGCGGGGCGCCGCTGGCTGTAGCCATGTCGGTGAGGCTCCGCGGCGGGGCTCGGAGTCGGGACGCCGGGGAGACCGGAGGTTGTAGGAGTGGATCGGTGTGGTCTAGTGGAGAATGACAAGGGGGTTTGGGGAAGTTTCCTTTCCGAGAAGAATTTTACGCGCGTAGCTCTGTAACATTCCGAATTTACAGTGGCTTAAGAAATGCAAAGTTGCAAACGAAGCTGTTCACTTCACTTTGTGTTTGTTGTATATTTCGTCCTATATATCATATCGTATTTCACCTAGATTCAGATAGGCTATTGCTAAATGTATGCTATATTCAAACTTTTATGTGCTGACTACTCCCTCCGTTTAAAAATATAGTTAGTTTTGTCTTAAGTTAAACTTATCTAATTTTAATAAATTTGTAAACAAATATTTTAAAATCTACACTATCAAATAAATGCACAATCAGTATATATTGCGTAATGTATTTAATGAAAAATTTTGATACTGTAGATATTTGTGTATTTTTCTATAAATTTGATTGAAGCTAGAGAAGATTGACTTAGAACAAAATAGATTGGCTTGTAATTTCAGAGTATAAACCATTTTAAGTTTAGATGCATACGAGGGAAGATACACCATCAAGTGAGGGAGTTAGACATAGTAAGAAGGAGCAACTAGTAGCTCTTAGGAAAAAAGAGTGATTTGTCATGTATTTGAAGTGAAAAGTGCTAAATATTAACTTCCTAACTAATCGAAATCCAAATAGCAAATTGCACATGTATCAAAAAGAGTATGTAGATTGTAGAGCATGAGGATTAAGAGGATATGACTCCTTTTAGCCCTCTTGCTAGCTCAGTTCCTACCTACACCTTTTTGCGCGCACTCTTCCTACATTGTTTGTTGCTATATATGTGCTCGCTCTATACTACCAGTCGTCATCCAACACAGAAGCAAATATTGTTGATGCTTAACTCAATCAGGTTATTTTTGCATTTGCATTCAGCGATAAAAACTGACCCGTCAATGCTCTTTGATATATTTGAAATCTTGTATGCGTTATGCACTTATGCTTGCACCATTAGTAGATGCGGTTCATCTGTGAACTGAAGCAAAGGACCGTGATCCCACAAAAGCCACAACGATGCAAAGCTAACTTTTGTAGAGGTAATTTCTTCCCCTCTTCTTTCATTCTTTGTATCATCTAAAATCTCGTATGACTAACAAGAAATCTTTTCCTTGTTCCGTAGAGACGGTAGAGTCGTAGAGATCAGCGTACGCAAACGAAACCGGTGACCGACTGACCGTGAGCAATGTCACGCGTCCAGGCCATGAATCATGACAAAAAGCAGCAGCAGCCAGCAGGCCACACGCCATAGCAGCAGCTACTACTAGTCAGCTACCCCTCCAGGGCCGACGATCCAGGCTGGCAGGCTCCGACGGCAATCCCAAATTCCAACGCGCCGGGCGGCGTCAGCTGCCACCGCCGCCGCACCAGCTCACACGTGCGCCGCCACCACGTGTCCCGCCGAACGCCCCGTGCCCGCAGCATCTGTAAAGCCCCACCTAGTCGTCTAGTCGCCGCCCCGGCATCCAGCCCCCGCCCCCCGCGTTTTTATTCCCCACCGCGCCGCATCTCCACCCTCCCCTACGATGCCGTCGCGCACCTCCTCTCCCTCGCCGCCCCGAGACCCCCACGCTTCCCTCTCCGCCCCGCACCGTGGCTCCTCCCCCCGCTGCCGCCGCCGCCCCCGCCGCGATGCCGCTCGCGGCGGAACCCGACGACGCGCGTGAGGAAATGGAGAATCATCAGCAGCTGCCGACGACGGCGAAGGGAGCGCCCGCGCTCGAGGGACTGGTGGTGGGGAGCTACTGCCACGACGTGCTGATCCGGGGCGGGCGCGTGGTGGGGGAGACTCTCGGCGGGGCCGCTGCCTTCGTGTCCAACGTGCTCGACGCCGCGTCGCCCCGGGAGGAGGAGGAGCAGGGGGAGGCCCCGTTCGTCGTGGTCTCCAAGGTGGGGCACGACTTCGCCTACGCCTCCGCGCCGGGGCCCGCTCGGCGCCCGCCGCTGCTCTGCGCGTCGCCGACCACATCCTTCCACGCGCAGTTCTCCGACGCCGCCTCCTCGGCGCACGCCCCCGACCGGGAGCTCCGGCGCGTGCGCGCCTGCGACCCGATCTACCCGGCCGACCTCCCCGATCGCCGCTTTGCCTACGGCCTCGCCGTCGGCGTCGCCGGGGAGGTGCTGCCGGAGACGCTCGAGCGGATGATCCGGCTCTGCCGCGCGGTGCTTGTGGACGCGCAGGCGCTAATCCGGGCGTTCGACGGCGACGGCGCCGTCGGCCACGTGGCGCTTGAAGATACGCCGTACGCGCGGCTCCTCCCGCGGGTGGCGTTCCTCAAGGCGTCGTCGGAGGAGGCGCCGTACGTGGGGTTGGAGACGGCGAGGCGGCGGTGCTGCGTGATCGTCACGGATGGGAGGGACGGGTGCCGGCTGTACTGGGACGGAGGGGAAGCGCGCGTCGTGCCGTTCCCCGCCGTTCAGGTGGACCCCACTGGCGCCGGAGACAGCTTTCTGGCTGGTTTTGCGGCGGGGTTGTTGTGGGGCCTCTCTGCAACGGACGCCGCGCTGCTGGGGAACTTCTTTGGCGCCGCCGCTGTCTCGCAGGTCGGCGTGCCCACTTTCCATCCCAAGATGTTGCAGGTTTGCACCATTTGTACTTGTTCAGCTGATTGAATACTCGAATTGGGAAGAATCATTATGTTGAGTGTTGATCAATAATATCCTTGGCCAATTTGTTAAATGTATCACATATCAGATGCAAAATCATAGCTCTAACAAGCTACAGCTTGCCTTCAGCCTGGAAATGTCACAAATTTTCAATGGCATTTCCAGATAATTTAGTCCTGCGCTGGAGCAGTATTTGGTTGTTATAGGCAAGATCTGAAAGACATGATCTCTTTGGCACGAGTCTTGAAGATTTGGTTTCAAGCTTTTAAATGTAGACTTCTGAGGATATTGTGAAGGGCTAAAATGCTGAATCATCTGAAAACCATTTAGGGTACCTTTCTGGCTGAAGAAAAGATCCAATCCTGTCTTTTCAGGCCGGAACCCAGCCATAAAAGAAAATATGGTGTTCATTGGCAAATTAGAGTATCCGGTGGAGGTATAGCATTATTAGTTAGCAGTGCACCAGTCAATAGCTAGAATTAAAACAAGTTCATGTCTGATGTGAAGTTTCACACTCCTTTAGTTATGATCCTTCTATTTATGGCATGCCTGCAAAATATATTCTGTGGCTAGCATTAGCATATATCTTTGACCTATCACTTCGCATTCAATTTATGTGGATGGTGACTTAGGTTGCTTTATGACCTTGATTGGCTAGAACAGATTCTAATGTCCACAATATTGCCATCTCTCCTTTTATAGAGGACCGTTGATCCAATTCTCACTTGTCACATTCACAGCTACATCAAGATCATTATAGGATGCCCGATTTAGTAGCCTTTGAATCTGTTTCCAGTTTCTGGGGCTAACAATCTTGATTTTTGGTCCAGTTTCCAGGGTTAACGATCAATGTTTTTAGGTCAGGCAGTAAAGAATTACTATCTGTATATCTTTTCCTTGCTGCTGAACAGTTGAATCCTGATTGTCTGCAAATAGAATTTCATAATATTAGTCAGGAGCATATCTCAATATTGTTTGTGCGTATTTTGCGTACTCAATGTTTCACTTCTTATGGAATGTTAATGATCTTCTCTTCATTTCAACTGGATGTAGGCTGTCAAGGAAATACTTGAAGAGAAGACAACAAAACGATCTAGTCCATGTATAAACGGCACTACTTTTACCTTGGAGAGGTCAAATGTGCACGATGAGTTACACGCAGCTCTCCAAGAAGCAGCGAGGCTGATGTCTGAACAGCAGCAAGCTGATCCAGCAAACGGCAATGGTGGTGATATTTGCTCGACGTAGGAACTGAAATCACCGTGAAGCAGTCAGACGCCAAACTTTGTGGCAAAATAATGCAGCACTGAAATCCAGATTTCACATTGAGGTCTGTGTAAACACGTAGCCAACAAGTGAAGAAAGTCTGTGCACACGCTGCCTCCAGCTTATACCATTATCCTGATGATGAGGGTCGTTTCTGCCTGTAATAGCTGATGAGAAAAGTGAAGCCAACCTGATCAGCTGGGCTGTGACCTGCTGTGTTTCTGTGTACGCTGAACGAGTGTGCTCTTTTGAGCTTTGGAGCAACCTACGTCGACTCCTACCAAAATCTAGCATTTTACCATGCCTGAAGACAACGAAATTTGTCTGACTGAACTTGGAACGGCTAACGAATATTACCAAAATCTAACATTTTACCCTGCCTGAAGACAAGGGAATTTGTCTGACTGAACTGGGAACGGCTAACACGCATGAAATTAGTTTAACGCGGCACCGGTGTCTGAATTCATTTCTAACTTCTAACGTTTCGCTGTTACTGAAAACTGAACCAATTCATAAGAAGCCTTAGGTGACATGATAAGCTGTTGGCATAAATTCAATTCAGATTCAAAATCACACGTTAGTTCAAGATGATTCACAACCACAGGCAGATTATCTTGGATTTCAGTGTTCAGACTCAACAATTGCTACAGCCACAAGAAGAAAATCAAGTTATAATGGCTGCATACCATTTTCAGTTCTCCATTCATGGCAATAGAATGTCCAATGCTACACCTCTTGGTTTGTATCTTTGCTGCAACTCTCCCTTTACAGCAAGGAATAAGTTATGCATATCGCCTCATCACAAAATTGCTTCTCCTCAGGTACAACTGTCACAGCTGGTGTCGAAAGATGCGGGTCATTGCCTGAGTTCAATTTGGACCATTTGGAAACCCTAAATAAGATGAAGTTGCTCCACTCGTTAATGTGGCAGCATACAAAGTAAACAACACACTAGATAGAGTAGAAGTTCTCACCACCACATTTTTAGAATTGATTTTTACACAAGGCCACTTCTCGACCATATGCTTTCTAGCCGTTGCTGCAGATAAAGGTGTTCAGAAGCAAGAACTGAATGGAACATGGTCAAACATTGTGAGTTGGCGGTACAAGGTGCTTACAGCTGTGCATCAGTAGATGTTCTTTTCGATTTGTGTTTTGACTTCTTCTCTTTCTTCTTATGCCTATAGAGATGTGAAAATCATAAAAACAGGTATGATGAGTTATAATTACGACAGAAGACATGCTGCACAGAGAAAATGAGAGCCATACTCATCATGCGAGCTTCGATCCCAACAATGTTTCAGCTTGCGGTCAACGTACCTCATATCCTTAACAGTAGGTATTTTAAGCTGGTCAACCTGCAAAGATGCACAAACAATACAAAGAGAATGACAAAGGTACAATAGCTATCAAAATGATACATGGTAATGTAACAAAGCATAGCACCTGACATGCCCATATATGGTTACCAAAACCAAGAGCAGAATTGCCACACTAAAAGAGTTTTTATATTTTTTACCATATTAATGGCAGATGGATTCTAAATTTCAAATCCTTAATCTTTGTAGGGCTCAAGCTCATCTATTTAGTGCATTACTAAGCCTAATGTTGCCACAGCTTTAAGTTTCCAACATAGTTCTATGCCCAAATCAAAACAGTGGTCAATGGGGCTTTCTCTTCTATGAGTATTCATTAAAATCATTTTATTAGGGGATACAAAGTCAAAAGTGAACCCTAATAACAATAAGAAAAAGAAAGGCCCATTTACTGCAAAATAAATTTCTCCTCGCTTTCTCAGTCAAGATGGAACCCAGAGTTCAACATCAATACACCTTTTAAATTGGGCATCTATACTTTCAAGTCAAAAACAGAAATATTTTACTTGGATACATAAACCTTCCAGTACACGACACGATACCATAGTATAATACAGCAACGCCATAGTAGCACTGAATATTAAAATTTGGTAAAAAGATTTTATCTGGTGTCCTTTATGTTGCTGCCTACTTAGGAGTTAGCACTCTCACTGCTCAGTGTTTGGCTCCAGCTATCCTTTTCTTTACCATTGTGAATTCTCTTTTATAAAGTGGCACTGAAAGTTCTAGTCTCAAAGTGATGCCTAGTGATAAAAACACTACTGATCATGATTTGATCATCAGCAGATACATCCGAAGTTCATCTTTACCATGTATAACTCGAAACGGACATGATGCTTCAGATATCATACTGTATCTGATCAATAGATCATCCACAGCTTTCTGATGATTTATACATGTTCAGTTAACTATCAAGTTAATCATCATTTTTGCAACACAAAGTGTAAACTAGTCTAGTGAAGCATAAGTAACTTCTCTTAGTGGTAGGTTATATGATTGAAAATAATACTCACACAACCCATTTGTAAGTACAAACTGTATCGCCCCAAGCCAAGCAAAAAACTTTACCAAGTAATGGATTGCATTGATTGATTGAACAAACTGTTCGACTGTACAATCAGAATGTTGCCTTGAGAAGATAGTTTCCAAGTATCTGCAGACAATCAGTGAATTCAGTAAAATTTACACTGAGAAGATAGAGAGAAAGCAAGTACATATTGAAAACAGAAAACCCTGACATATGTTACTTATAATAATCGAGATCAAATGTTCATGACCTTTCAAAATCGAAGACCCTGAGAATATCATTGGACTTGTGCAAAGCAGCCAGTGCCAACTGCAAAGATTGAAGCACACTATCTAATAAGATTAGTTGAAATTTGGAAGTTCAAGTAAGCTAAGCTTGAGAAGTATGCATGTTGGATGCTTTCTCAACCAGATACAAAGTCAAAGCTGTAAATTTATCAAAATAGTAATGATACCGTAGATAACAATAGTTAGTTTAAGGTTACCTGCCCTGGAGTATAGAGAAGAGGAGCATCGGTCAACATCATTTTGTCAGCATGGGACATCGCGGTTTGATGCAACTCCTGTAAGCCAACAGGGGTAAGCATGGAGGATGTACAACTTGTATATTTATGATCCAGTAATTAATTTGTTTCTTTCCATGTAAGGAATGAACTGAGAGAGCATTTAGGGTATCAAACACAGCTTGGAAATTCACACTTCCTCATCTCATGATGGTTGGATTATTATTTTAGCAAGTACAAATGGTATCTTCACTGAAAAGAATAATAGTCTTATGACTCATGTGCCAATATTCAAATGGAAGCAGTTCCTCTGACGTCAAAGTCACAATCACTGACATTGTGTTTGGTGGCCCCGATGCCAGATGGCCCGCATCAGTAACCAAGCCACGGTGACTTTGTATCAGAGGATCCGACCACATATTCAAATGATGTGCTTTGCTGAGGGGAAAATAAGTTAATATTCAGAAGTTGTGAGCCATGATAAATCGGAGATACGCAAATTTTGTGTTTCCTGTCATATGTATGTACATCTTTGGCACCCAACTCAATGTTCACAGATAGATTTGTCCACTATTGTGTTTAGATCGCCACATGTGAAATAAAAACACTGCAACTAAGATATTCAATGTTGCCCTTGTCACATGCAGAGTTATTAACATGTGGTAGTTTAACTAACTATAAACTTCTAAAGGTGAGAAATAATGTTAAAATAATGTTACAATCTTGGTACCAGTACCACTCCTAGTACAATCAACCCTTTGAATTACCAATTTACTATGCCAAATGTCATAATCATTCCCAATATTTCATCTAGATTGATTTCTGGCATTTGCAACGATGCAAGTGTCTGGTAGGAAATATTGTGCAGATGAACATACTTCACGTAAGCTGTACAATTTGAAATATGTCAAAGAAGAAGAAGCAAAAAACAACAAATGGTACCTTCAAATGCTGTACTGCACCATTACCTACCCTGCAGAAACCCTTCATACAAAAAGCAATAGCATTAGACAATAAACAGTGCAGTAGAAAAGTTGAACTGTACATCAATGAATTTACTTATCACAGCAAATGCCATGGAACTCCTAAAATAGAGCAATACGAGCAGCTGTACTTCATGATTTGCAGTACAAGTACATGAAACTTACCTCCAGGTCATCAATAAATCCTTCAATAGATCGATATGGCGCATAAACAATGAGATCAAAATCTAAAGTCTGGAAGCCACAAGAAAATTGATGTCATATTCTGGTTGCTTGGAGGTGCTAACAAATCAAAGTGTGTAAGTGGTATGGTATACCTTAAGAAGGACCATCTCATTATTTAGAATGATCTGGTGGTCCTGCTGAATTCCTTTACCAAGCTCCTCAGCAGAAACATGGTTTTCTTCCACTTTGCAAGAAGCGTATACACATGTTAACCTGTCAAATGAAAGTTGGTTAACTGGAATTTCCAGACAAAATACTGATACATTCAGTAAAGACCTTGACTGTATAGGTATAGGAAAGGATGCAGCACGCACTCATACTTTTTATCGAGACCCGCAAAATAGAACCATATATCATTACTGTTTAGTACTTACATAATATGCTTTGGGTGATGCTCCATAACAGACCACTGTAGATAGAATCTCTTGAAATATATTATAGCTGTAGCCTGAAAAGCAACAATCGATTGAGAGCAACTAAATCATAAACTTTCAATGGCTCGATCTAGAAAGAGGGATCCTTTACCTGGATTTTGTGAGGGAATTTGAATGCTACACATACTTCTTGAATCTTCTGCTCGTAAAATACTCGTGTCAATTGCTCCTCTTCGTAAGACAGAGGCTTTACATCTGAGCTACCCTCAACTGAATCAAAGAACACTAGTTCAACACTAACTTGACGAAACACGAGCTAAAAAATCACGAAAGCACAATTCTTGGGAGTAAAACGACGGTGTATATTTGGAGCGCTACACATTGTGCAGGTAGCCATACGAGTAGGTTTGCAATCAACCAGAGTCACCATACCACGATCCGGCGAATCGACCGACCCATCCAACTGGTCCACCTTCATCCGCGTCGTCCCATACTTCACAAAGAGCACGAGAGGAACAATGAGTAAATACGGCATTAGCTAACCACAACTTCTGATTAAGTAATTACGGCAACTCCGGGGAACCAACGCGAACCAACCTGCGCGAGGGTCTCCGCGGCCCGCTGGTTAGCCGCCGCCCACCTCTCCATCTGCGAAGCACACAACACAAGGGCGCGCGCCCCGTATTGTCAGAAGGTCAGAACAGGCTTGAGGCCGTGCCAAAGCATAACAAGGAAAACGGGGAACCCTGAGCGCCCGGGCTCACCAGATCGTGCGGCTGGAAGATCCACCTCTCTCGTTGCGTGGAGGTCCGGAAATCCGACATCTTTGCGCTCCGCCTCCTCTCCTTCAGAGTCTCCACAACCGATCGAACCCTCGGTACCCGTGAGCGGCGGCGAGTACAGCGAGATCCCCACCGCCTGGAGCGGAACCGGATGGCTGTGGACGGAATGACACGATAGCAGGGCGCGCGCTGTTTGCGCGCGAACAACAGTGAGGAGGCGGCGGCCGAGGCGCACGGTGACGGGTGGCAGCGGCGAGCGCCGGAGAGGTAGTGCTTTTGCGGTTGGGGGAAGGGAGTAGAGGACGAAGTCGGTCTTGTTGTTGGTCTGCGAGGGCGTGGTGCGATCCGGCCCAAAAGCCCAACCCAACCGTGGACGACGGGGGCGAGCGAGAATCCAGGCCCAGCAAAATCTAGGAATCGGAGCAGCCCGCTCCACGGTCGACGCGTTTCGCTCTGGATGTTCCTGAATGTGTCTCTGACAAGTAAACGAGCCGTGTCGAAGTCGAACCGTGCCGCAAGTCCAGCCTCCAGCTCCAGGCCCGCCGGCGCCGTCTCCCATAGCCGCTGCTCCCGCCGGCGAGTGACCGCTGCCTCAGCAAGGAGAGGAGAGCGGCGATGGGCGACGAGCGGGTCAAGGCGGAGGCGCTGCAGATCCTGGACCTCTTCCAGGTGCTCCCCCGCCTCGTCGTCTTCGACCTCGACTACACCCTCTGGCCATTCTACTGGTCCGTCCCCTTCCTCCCCTCCCTCCTCCCAACCCAGCTTGGCTGGCGAGAAATTTCCAATTTGATGATCCACCGCTAGGTGTTTCCTGTTTGTTTGGTTGACTGGTTTCTGGTTTCGACAGCGAGTGCCGGTCGAAGAGGGATTCGCCGAGCCTCTTCCGGCATGCCAGGGGCATCATGTACGCCCTCAAGGAGAAGGGGATCGACATGGCGATTGCGTCTCGCTCGCCCACCCCGGACATAGCCAAGGTGTTCATCGACAAGCTGGAGCTCCAGTCCATGTTCGTCGCCCAAGTAAGAACACAGAATTCCTCGGTGCACCAATAGTTCAGGCAATTTTTTTTCCTTAAAAACAATCGAGGGATAACATGATGTAGCCCCGTAGGGATATGCAGGCAAAGAGCCACTTGAAGAGCTGGGGTGTTATTTGTGCAGTTTTTTTTGTTTTGGTTCTGTTCGAGCACATTAGGAATGGACATGTATTATATCAACATGCTTTCATTAATTGCCAGGCTGCAAACAAAATAATGAAATCTGAATCAAACCCTAAAATAGTGCGAAGAGACTATTTCTGGTGTTCCATCTTTAACTTAGTACTGTACTATTTTCCTCGAATATGTGCCCATATTTCCTGAGGCAAAATTGCCTATACCACTCTAATCCACTAGCAGTGGCCTAAAGTACAGTGAATTTGGTTATGTATGCCATCAAACTTTGTATGCCCTATTCCGTGTAATTTTAATTGCCCCCCATCCCATGCACCTTTGTGTTCCTTGTACAATTCTTCCTGAAGCAGGTGCTTTTTTGGTTGTAAAGAACAGCATGCTTAATTCTATATTGCTTACTCATGGTCACTGTATGAAGGAAATATTCTCCAGTTGGACTCACAAGACCGAGCATTTCCAAAAGATCCAGAGGAAAACTGGGATTCCCTACAAGTCCATGCTTTTCTTTGATGATGAGGACAGGAATATTGAAACGGTAATCACTTATTCTCGCTGCGATCACCTCATTCTGCAGCTGTGTCCAAGATGTCGAATATCTTTACCATGACTTCCCATTATGTGATCTTTACTGTTCTTTACTCAGCTTGTGCAGTAACTATTCTGATGTATCATGTATGGAATATTAGACAAGGAAAACAAAGATTTGGACATCGGGTCATATGGATATTCTGGAGGCTATGTATATTAGACAGGAAAACTAACAATTAAATTCTTACTCAAGTAATCGTTATGAGAAGGGATGCCTATCTCACTTTATAGTATAGGGCAAAAGTAGCAGTTATCTGAATTCTAGGCTAGTGGGTTTGCTTATTCCATCTCTGCATGATATGATTGAAACAGTTGAACTTGTAACTTCATTTGAGACTGTGATTGGCGTCGATGATTTGATCATAATGAACACCATGTTCCACAAGTTGCTGGAGATACATCAATTGAAGCCATGGTGATGACCATTAACCGAAGTGATGTGGACTTGTGTGAATGGCGTAGTGTTATTACCTTGCTGGACCTTTACTAGACCAAGATTATATGTTCAGACAGTTCATTCATACTTCCAGGATTACTTTTATGGCAAAAATACATCACATACAATTTCTGTTGGAATTTCATTATGATAATAAATGAATTATTTATAGAATTTTCATTTTGTTCTTTATGTGTTCCTGTTGTAACCAGCTCACTTAGTCAAACTCATGAGCTAATTGCTATGAGCCTATGACAAGTGTTTCTAAAATAATGCCATGTACAAACTGTCAAACTTGTGCATGGTATGTACATATTGCAGTTGGACAATTATTAGTTTAAAGTGAAATCATAGTGGTTTGAACTCCAGTACTATTAGGCCCCATCCACAAATAAGCTAGACACTGTTTTGGTGGTTTCATAGTTCTTGATTCCCCTGAACACAGCGCTCCGGCATAGGGCACACGCGTGTAGGTTTGACATATTGTAGTTTTTGCATACACTTGCATATATACCCATCTAAATTGTATGTATGTGCATGACGTACAACTGAGTTTTACGACAGTCGTTGCTTCAAGTTTACTAATATACTTATCTCTTGTTTTCAGGTATCAAAAATGGGAGTGACAAGTGTTCTAGTAGAGAACGGAGTGAATCTTGACATGTTTAAGTTGGGTCTCAGTAACTTTGCAACAAACTTTGCCGCCTCCAGCAGAAACCAAGACGAGAAGCCTCAAGGAGAAAGCAAAGCCTTCAAAAAAGAACTTTGAAACATTATACTTGAATTTCTTGTAATCAATTGCCCTTATTCATGAATAATATTTTGAGAAAGGATGACCTCGGAAACTAGCTACTGAACTGATGCAGTGATTGTCTGATTTTTATTTGAAGCAAAGCACCGTGTGTCTTTATTACGTACTCAATTGATGTATTTGTGCACTTGTGATCCATTGCGTTTGTGTTCATGTGACGTCTGTACATTTTTTTCATGTTAAATTTTGTTTTTCATCGAACTGTCTGATTGTTAGACGTTGAACATAGCTGTGTTGTCGTCCAGCCAAAGTTGCCCTGAATTGGATCGGACACGGTGAAAAGTAAATAAGACATGGCTAGCTGGGATATGTTTGTATTCTCCATTCTCTGAAAACAAAAGACGGGGAATGGACAAAATGGTGGCAGTGTAAAAGGAGACTTCCATTTTCAGGTTGGAAGTACCTCTTCGTTGATGTACACTGTAACACGACATAAGACATGAGCCATCAGTTGAATGGGCATGTGAAAATACACACGCGCCAGCTAAAATGTTGTTCCCGTATTCCATATAAATTGTACTATATATAAAAAACGAAGGGATATCACTACACGAAGAGCACTCTCCAGAAAAGTCAAGAGCCCCCTCCGCCTATCTTATCCTCTCTTCTATTCATCTTTCTCCCCGTAACCCGCTACCGCTGATTCAACCACTATCCCAGCCGGCGGCTATATTGACGTCTTGCGCGGGCGCCTATCTCCTATTGCCACCTCCTCTGCCCCCGCTCTTCGCTAACTTCAAAGATTTCCCGCTCCTGCTGCTAACCCCTCCCGCCGGGGGTGGGTGCTTCCACCACCTGGTGAACGGCATCCTTGTCATCTTACCTCCACCGCTGACTAAGATCCTGTTTGGCATGGCTCCAACTCCGGGTGGAGCTGCTCCACTCCAGAACTTCACATGGAGCCAGCTCCGCTTCAAAACTCCAGAACTAAAATGGGGTGTTTGGCTAGATGGGTGCTCTCAGCTCCAAAAAAGATCGATTTCAGTATGGATTGCCATTGTTGCCCCCCAATTAAGACCCCACTTGTCATCCTCTCTATCCTATCTTCTTCTTCCCCTGGATAGTTTTTGTAGTCGGGGCAAGACGGGCGGCGGGGCTGGGCAGCGGGCAGCGGGGTGGGCGGCGACGGGGGTGGCGTTGGGCGGCGCCGGGGGCGGGGCAGCTTGGGCGGCGACGGGGGCGGGGCTTGGGCGGCGATGGGTGGCGACGGGGGTGGCGCTGGGCAGCGACGGGGATAGGGCTTGGGTGGCGGGCGGCGACAGGCGGCGGGACGGGGCCGGGCGGCGGGGCGGCTTGGGCGGCGACCGGCGGCGGGGCTTGGGCAGCTGGCGGGGCTCGGCGATGACGGGCGGCAGGGCTGGGGCGGCGACGGGCGGAGCTCGGCGAGTGGGGCGGGACAGCGACGGGCGGGGCTGGTGTCGATGGCGGGGGATGCTGCGGCCGGCGGTGGGGCTACGGCGGCCGGTGGCGGGGGCAACCAACGGTGGCCAAAATCCGAACGGCGCCGTGCTGTCGTGAGAACGGAGAGAGGCGCGGGATGGGGAACAGATAGAATAGAACGAAACATTTTTTTCCATAACCAGTGGCATTGGTGGGTAATTATCCACCAACTCCACGAGGAGGTTCAAAAGAGAGGTTTCTGGAGCAGCAAAAGAGGTGCTCCAAAACTCCACCTCCATTTGCACTACAGCTCCATGGAGTTGGCAATTCCATGGAGTTTTGGAGTGGGGTGTTTGGCTGAATTTTTTGATGAAGTTGCTGGAGTTTAGGAGTGGAGCCGTGCCAAGCAGGACCTAAGGCCCCATTCGATTTGTTATGCTCTTTGATTTTTCTCCTTTTCCCCTTTTTTAGCAACTTCGTTTCTAATATTTCTGAGTACTCTCACGAATCTTCTCGATTTAAATTTTACCAAAAGGAAGAAATTTACCAAAAGAAAAAAAGAGGCACCAGGATGGCACTGGAAGGGCTTAACGAGAAGGGAGGGACAAGAAAATATTCTCCTCGGCAAAATTATTTTGCAGAAGCTGTTGCATACTTGCATTCAAAATTTTAGTCAGAAAACCAGAGGTTTCAACTCCTTTTCCCAAACTACCCCTCATTGAGGTCCAACGACTGCCTGGCCATAGCACCGTTTTGAGATTTCGCGTAGCGCGTTCTCACCTCTGACGCTTCCGTAGGGTTTCTGTTCCTCCTCACCGACCTCGCCGCCGCCGCCAGTTCGCCGGCTTTCTTACTCGGCTCCTCCCCCTTTCTCTTGCCGCCACCGCCCCCGGCGCAACCCCGGCAGCTACGCTTCTTCGCCCTGATTCTGTCCAGCGCCCGTAGATTTTGCGGCGCGGCCGGGGTTTTTGGGCGGCCGGCGTGCCTGTTGATGCAGTAGGAGCGGCCGTTGGGAGAGAATGGATGCGCTTCCTTCTTCGCCGAGGCACCCTCCCAAGTACGGCAGCGCCGTCGTTCAGGTCCGTGCTGATCTTAACCTCGCATCCCTCTCTTTTCTTCTGACGCACTCGCGCCACCACCAACAGTGCGCCGCCCGCTGGCTAGCTCCACCACCAGAGTACTATCCCGGCCAGTTCCACCTTCCACCACCGCCACCTCCATCTTCCTTGCCTCTAGGATCCGTTTTTGCAGCGTCCTCGCCCCCGAGCTGCCCTCTTACCTCGTCGATCTTCGACCCCCGCCCTCGCGACCGCCGTCTCCGCCGGCGGCTTTCCCTCTAGGTCCAGGGATTTGAGGGAACATCGCCGGAGCCCGGAGCCCGGAGCCGCAAACCCCAGAACCCTAATTGCTCGCTGGAGTTGTTGACGGAGATGGAGAAGGTGAATACCCCCACCTTTTTCCTAATTTAACCAGTGAAACTCTGACGGCCAGAGTAAAATTGGTTCAGGGCACCTCAGATTTTAAGATACACAACTCATCCCCTCACAGATTTTTTTGAGTAAACAGTTTGTTGTGGGGCATGGATTCAATTAATTGCAGTAAGTGTCCTCTCGTTCTCGCATTTCATTCTCTGTTCTCGCATTTCATTCTCTCTTTTGTGGGCAAGACACGAATCCCATTTGTTCCTTTCTTTCGAACAATTAAACCATCTGTTACTTATTCCTATAGAAATCTGGACACAAGAGCCCACACATGAAAGTACAGTTAGAGATTGTGAGATTCGAATCATGACTGACCAGCACGAGTGTGTTTACATCCACAACCTGTTTGTGAGCTCATGTAGCTTTAGCTTTTTGTTTTGTATTTCTCATAGTGAACATCTAGTAGTTGTCGTAGAGGCGATTAGCTAAGTGGCTAAGAAATATAAGTCTTCTTCTTTTTTTTGTCTTTTGAGTGAGCCCCATGTGGCTTAACAAAATGAAATGTCCTATATATGGAGTAAAATGTTGTGGTTAGTTGCTGAAACAAGGGTTTCTGTTAGCAGAATGCTTTGGAGCAGCTGGCATCCATTGATCTCATCAAGCTATGCAAGGAGGCTAAAATTGAGCACTGCCGTGCGACAAGAGATTTGAGTAGTTGTGGCCGCTATGTGCATCATGTGCTTACCTCGTGTGGCCATGCCTCATTATGTGCTGAGTGCAGCCAAAGATGTGATGTCTGCCCAATTTGCAGAAGTCCAATAACGGACAATGGAAACAGGGTTCGGTTTCGTCTTTACGACAAGTGCATTGAAGCAGGCCTTATTTCTAAGCAGCTTGATGAAAGGTTTCAGGAAAAGGAAGACTATGGCAATCCTGTTAACACAGATGTCCAGCGGCTGCATTCATTGTTTGACGTTGCGCTCCAGAACAATCTTACATCCTTGATTTGCCACTGTATCCTCTTCAGGAAGTTGCTTTTGCTTTTCTATATATCACATCTTTTTTTTCTTGTTGTTTCCTTAACATTTAGATCAGATATCACAGATGTTTGTTTGGATGACAATGCTGTGTCAAGTGATCCGCTTCTGGCTTTTCTTTTGGATGAGGTGGTCATCAAGGACTGGTGCAAGAGGGCTGTAAATGCGCTCATTTCTGAGATTGGCATGATTTGTATCCAACAGTGTTTGATTGTTCTAGATTCAGTTACATACTTTTTTTAAAAAAAAATGGTGTTTCGCTCTTCATGTGTGCATGGCCATGCATATTGAAGCAGTACTACTGTTAATTTTTTAAGTAACACCTTAACGATATCTTAGATAGATCTGGCCTAGAAATGATGGAATCTAAATTATCCCAACTGCAAAAGTTTGCAGCACAGTTAGCAGGAATTTACAGTGTACTTGAAGTTATGATCGCATCTTTCACAGAGGCAGTTTCAGCTCATGTTAATGACCTGCATCAACTCATTGAGAACACATTGAAGGCAAAGCAGGTCTTGTTTCTTCACCCCTCTACTGCTAACAACTAAACAATAAACTAGTCTAGGTACTACAATATGTCTACGCATTGCTGAAATAACTATAAGGTGAATGTACCACTGGAAAACTGTTGATTGTATCAAGATGCTGGATAACTGTTGAATGTACCACTGGACAATTTTCATATGAGCATGAAAATTGAGTTTAAGGTTCAAATTTTGTGAGTGGATAGAGAAAATGATGTCTTATGTTAAAAGAATACATTAAGAATTTTTCATGGTTATTTTCATAGGTTAGGAACATTTTATATGAAATTAATCGTAGAGATACAAAACTGCATGAAAAATAATCATGAAAAATCCCTAATGTATTTATGGCATCATGTTATAATAATTTGAAATTAAAACTCATACGTGGGGAAACAAAAAAAGAGAAATCTCGTTAGGGGGATTGGATCAAATGAAATAGTTTTTGGGGAGTAAACTGAGCCTAAGGTTAAGTGGACAAAGTGGATTGGTGAGGGAGTAAAATGGACTTTTTCCTAAATTTAAGGAGTCGCTCCATTTGATGGTGTCCTTGTTTCTCAATCATCTTTGTCATTTCTTTTCCTGAAACTATTTGTATCTGTTGGTCTTGGTGTTCATGTATTGTCTCCCACCGCTTGTTACTCACTGAAATGCTTAAAAAGAGAAGTAATCATACATTTTTGAAAAAAATTATTATATCTTAGTAAAGTATTAACTGGAGCTTTTTCTACAGCATTCGGAGGCCATGATCTGGTGCATCAGGCATAGATTTCTTCAGGACATCTACTCACGATACGCTGATTATACATCATGGAGCTCTGATGTGATTCAAAGAAAGGCATCTGCAGAAGCAAGAAAATGGCCTGATATTTTTGATAAAGGGTCAGGTGACAGTGAAGCCAATCAGGGTACACTGTTCATTGAGCAGGCTCTACAAAACCTTGGGATTGAACAAAGTTATAGGAGTGAGGAGGAAGAAGCAGCAATCACACGTTTGCAGGATGAACAATCATCATCTATGTTCTGTTCCACAATTACAGCTGATCATTTTAGTCTCAACAGATACCCATTTAAAAATTTGCGTGAGGCAGTTGACGTACTCTTTCTACACGGAGCATCAGACATGGTGATTGCAAAGCAAGCTATTGTATCCTTCAGCTTTGTATCTCATAGTACCTCTGTTCTTTTTCACTTGTCATTTAGGAAATCAAGAATGATCTCCTGCACATGTTTTAGCATTACTTTTTTATAACTATTTCTCGGTAAGATTTATTAATTATAAGTAACCCTGTGAAAGCATTTTTCATGGCAAATGCCATTCTCATATGTTAAACCCTAATAATTTCGTTGTTATCAGTTGTCAAAGTTTTTTAGTTTGACTGCGCATTCTAAAATGGCATCGATTTGAGAGCAGAGGGAGTAGTTATCCAAAACATTTACATTGTTCCTCACAAGTATGCTACTTCTTTAAATTTCCTTGACACTTCTCAGTTATTATATTATCTATTTGATCGGCATTGGACCAGACCAGATTCAGAATGGAGGTATTTGGTGGATGATTTTGCTGCTACCTTTGGGATTACTAATAGAACATTGCTTGAGTGCCTGGTATTTTGTCTTCTAGATGATTATTCTTCAGAAGCCTTGGAGGTAATTTCTTGTTACTTGTTTTTGCTGGACATTGAAATTTGATACTGACATATGTATCTTGCAAAGTTCTGGAGGTTGGTGCTGTATTTGCTCCCAACTATCTCTTTGCGTCACTTTTGTGGAATTTGAGCAACTATTCAAGTTCATATGGCTTAGTCCTCTATTGGTCATCTTCTTCTCATTGTTTGTTCGAAGTTGTTCAAATTATAGTTTCTCAGGTCATGTGCCCCTTTAATGGAACAAAAGGAGAAAAACAGAATGAAGGGAAGAGACAAAATTGATCCCCAGTAGTTCAGCTGACACAGCGCCACTTTAGCATGTGTATACAGCTATCCAGGTGTCTGCTATCATGGAATGTGGACTGTTTTCCCATTCCCCACTTAAGGTTTTCCCACTTTGTACAGCGTGGAACCCACTTTGAACGCCAGTCCTTTGATCACCATAGTTGGCTTCTATAACCAAACATATTAGGCTCGATCAGTTTTACTATACCGTATTCGTGCAACTGCTACTGTAACCTAAATAATGCAGGTTAGAATAGTCAATTTTTTAAACAGTTCTACGAAAAAACACATTACTTTATGAGCATAGTAATTGCAAGGACCACTGGTTTATGGTGTAACTTTTTGCAGTTGTGATGATTCTTTTGGCTGCTGCGTGCACTTACCTGAGCACAATTGCATTACCTGAGCACAATTGCATTATAGTAGCATCTTACATTTATGATGCACCTCTACTTTCTGTACAGGAGGCATGCTCTCTTCTTCCCAAGATCTCTAGCAAGGAGGCACATCCGAAGATAGCACAAGTTCTTCTAGAACGTCAGAGACCTGATATGGCACTGGTTGTGCTTAAGTGCACAGGGCGTGATAGCTTCTCTGTTACAGAAAGCATTGAAAAAGATGGCATTTCATCTCTTAGTGAAGCGGTGACTGCAGTTCGTGTAAGAATTGAGCATGGCCACCTAACAGAAGCATTTGTGTATCATAGGAGCTACTGTTCTAGGGTGAAAGAACAGCGAGCAGCAGATATGACACATGCTGGTGATGCACTCAGAAGCTCTTGGATTTACCATGTTGAGGGGATGATGACTGAATTTTGTAATATCTGCATTGAAAGGAATTTAGTTGATAAAATGATTGATCTGCCCTGGGATTCTGAGGAAGAGAAACATCTTCACAAGTCACTCTTTGATTACGCTCATGAAATGCCCACGGAACCATGTGGTAGTCTGCTTGTTGTTTACTACCTTCGGGTAAAGATTCTCGATTTTTTTTCGTATTTAACACCAGATTAAGAGGCACTCTGGATTAATGGAACTATAACTTTAGGATACCCTGGTGCCATGGAATTGTCAGGCTTTGTTTCATTTCTCATCTATATTGATTTACTGCTCTATGACATGCACCTCTTCCTGATATTGAAGAAATCAATAAGGCTCTTGTATGATCAATTTATATTAATCTAGGACAGAATAATTTTGCTTACGATTCTGTACAAATAGGAATAACATGCATATTCAGATAAATGAGCTGCATCTTATGATGCTGAACTGCTTGTAGAAGACATGGTAAAAGGGATTTCCTTCCTTGATGTATTTCTGTTGCACTAGATTTTTTTCTATCTCGTACAACTATTCTTTATTTGTTATCATGGTTCATGGTCTTCCTGTCCTGTTCTTATAAAAACTACAAAGCAATCTTCGTATGTTTGAACTTGAAAAGAAAACATTCATTTATGATTTTGATCTTTTCTTCCTTTCATTTATAATTTTGATATTTTCTTCCTTTCCGTCATGGAAGCATCCTGGCGCATAAATAGCTTAGTAATTTCCCTTTGTTTGCCTGTTCTGTTAGCGTTATCGATATTTGGAGGCATATGAGGTTGATCGTAGTCTTCAGAGATTTGAGCAAAAGAAATTGGAAAGTACTACTGAAGAGATTGCTTCAAAAATCAGAAAAATTGCTCAATGGAGGGAAAATTTGGTTGTAAGTACTGTTCTTTTGTACTTCTGCTTTATTATGCACGTCTGGTTGTACATAGACATGTAATTTGCTCTCTTCATAATGAAATCAGAAAAGGTTGACACTTTGATACTTGATGTTAGGAAGGATACTATAATATTCTCTCTAAAAAACTTTGGATGAGAAAAAAGAAAACCTCGACCACAGGAAGAAGACATCCCCCCGCCTAAACTTTGGGTGTGAAACAAATAACAGTTAATAGATCTAGATTCATAAGCTGCTCAGATGTTAAAACAAATGATCACAGTTGTGAACATAGTACTCTAATATTTTAGCAAGTCATCACAACACTTCCCAAATACAACACCATTGGGCATAGTTGATGTCATAATGACTTCTGCTTGTAAACTGGGTAGTACAGTCTCTTATGCTTCTTCCAGCCTTATATGCATGCCATAGTAGAAAGAAATGTTTTGAGTTCATTGGCACAATAGGCATGAACATATCTTACAAGACTACGATAACACTCTCTTTGTAAGGGTTTTAAGCTCATGATGTTGTTCCGAGTCCTAAGTCCCTGTCAAACTAACCTTGCTATTGAGTAAGGTTCTATTTAGGTTCTCATGGGTCAGCCTTCTGTCTTTGGAATATAATGTGCCTACTACCCATTCTCCATAATATTTGTTAACAGATGACCTTGGACCATTCCATCAGCATTTTCTTCGCCTTTCCTCACTCGCCGAGCTTCATTCTCCCAACAAACTGCGACCAATAAACTGTACACTCTTCTTGGCCAGTGGAAGAAGCATTGCTTTCTTAAACACAAAAATAACTTGATTTTTTATTGGTTTTGAGATGTATTTGTGCACCGCATTGATTTTTTTTTTGGTTGTACAGGCTAAATGCCTTGATATACTTCCTGAGGTCCAGAGAGAGAACATGAAAGCCATCAACAGTGGAGAACAAAGTCAGTTTGCTCGAACTGCTCAAAGATCTTCTCCAGTTAGTCAGGTGGTCAGATCACCAAGTCCTGCCATTGAGTTGAGCTCCTCTTTTACCCCTGTTCTTCAAAATAAGTCAAGCCACCACTCAAAAAATATCAATGTATCGACTCATTCTGGTGGTCTGATTAGAAGCAGCCTCTCAGAGTTTGATAGAAAGCTTCCATCTGTTCTACAATCCAGGGCAGTTCCCCAGGGAACGCCTGCATTCAATATGAGATCTGCAGGGGGCATATTCCCTTCTGTGGGCCAGAATGGTGAGAGTCCATTTTTTAGGGGGGCTAAAGATATCAGTTCTAGGAAAGGAGAGGCAGGTTTTAGAAAAGGGATTAAACCTGTTGATGATGCGCTTTCTATGTTTTTGAACTTGAGTTCTGATGATACACCTATGAAAGACTACCGAACAAGTTTGTTGAAGACCGAGGTTAATAAAACCACTCCTTTTCAAGGAAAAGATTCTGTTGGAAAAGGAGAGTTTCGCTTTGGTTCACGTGCTGAGAAGCCTTTCATCTTAAATGGAACTGGTGTTAGTCAAAATGGCCTCCCTAAGGTATCTGGGAGTGCTGGTTTTCGTGAAGATTATAAATTACCAACTGAGAACATTTTGAGGTAATCATGATTCTGTACTCTGGTTTCAGTAATATGTTTCATCGTGGTCCTTGATGGTACTTGGTGTAGCTTTGGAGGTCAAAGTCTAATATTATTTAGAACAAAATTTTTGGACTTTGTGTAATTGCTGTATAGAATTTGAACCTGACACTGGGAAACTGGCTGATATATTTGTCATCTGTTTTATTGATTAGTTTTAGAATACTAGAAATTAACTTGGAACTTAAGGGCAGTTATGCCTGCAATGGCTTGTTTCCAGCTTTTGTTTTATCCTTATCTGTTCTTTCTCCTATCTGTCAATATGGCCATTTTACAGCTAACCGTGATTGTATTCGCTGTAGCAACAAGAAATCTTCAGTTGATGAAGCAGCAGCCAGCAAAGGTGTGTCAAGGTGGAGATCCGACGAGTCTAGTGAAGATGAAGGTGAGAGAAGAACAAACCGGGAGAGTGGAGATTCTCTTGTTACTAGAAGGCGACCGAGATTTTCAAGAAGATGATACATCCTCATCCACAGGGATTTTAATTGTTCGTACGGGAGGATTTCTTTTAATTATCTCCACAGTCGTCCCCCAATGTAAGAGTAATTTGTTTCGAGGAAAGAGTATTGTCTCGTATGTTTTTTTTTTGCGAAAAATCTGGGTGGTGACTTGCAAAATTTGGATTGCCATGTCCGGGATGTAGTTCAAGTGTAACTAAGGGTGCGTTTGGTTGGGAGACAATGTAGAACGGGACGGTCCCGTTCCAGTTTTTCGGGATGGGATGATCCCATTTCTTGTTTGGTTGAATGGGATGGGATGATCCTATTTTTTGTTTGGTTGGAGAGATCGCTATAGACGGGACAAGCACCGTTTTCTTCTCCTGTTAACACCGTTCGTGGGACCCACCTGTCATACTAACAGGTATTTTCTTCCTCCACCGGCCGGCCGCGGTGGAGCTTGCGCCCGCCGGCCTCCAGCCACGTTCGCTCATCGGCGCCCTATCCGTGTATACCGGTCGTGATCGCTTCGCTGTCTGACACGTCCGGCGCACGCATTACAGCGGGGATCTTGATCGATT